>NC_079152.1:111865406-112170225 GCF_947563725.1 Argiope bruennichi | reverse complement strand
TCTCTGTTAAACAGGTGCAATATCGAAGAATAAATGTGCCAGATAACGACATCAAACATTGCAATGATGCATTCAGCTTCAAGCTAACAATTAACAATCAAGCTTCAATTTAACAATTTCTTAAATGCTTCTGGAAATAAGTTTCATTACATTTTCCGAATAACTGAACAAATATTGTTTCGCCTATAGTCTTGAAATCGTAATCATTTTATATTTCATTACAATAAATATGTTGTGCAATTTTTCTTCCTGGTGTTGGGATATTTCCCACTAATGTATTGAAGAACGAAGAGCATATACCAAGCATGCTACTGTCGTATTTTGTATTATAATCGATTGCATATTCATTTTTATTTTGCTTAAGTCAATAAAATAATTTGTTTCGTTTTTTTTTTTTTTTTTTTTTTTTTTTTTTTTTGCTATAAATACAATCTAATTATTTTTGTTATCGAATTGAATGCATTGTTTCTTTTGCGTGAGATATTTTAAGTTTCTAGTAATTAATTCTTGCCGTTCCTATGTTTGAGATGGATTTCTTTTCTGGAAGCCTTGTATTTTGATCTTAAAGATTTTGATTTATACGAACTTCAGAAATATCTTAGCAAATTCAACTAATGATAAATTGAAACCAGTTTCATATTTGTTGACATTTGCTGATTGATTCATTTCTCGAAGCTCTTTTATCTTAGTTTTCAAACAATGACAAACTCAGACAAAAAAAAAAATTAATGAACCGCGTGGGTTGGGCAACTTGGGATTCTTGACTGACAAATGGGAGGAACCAATTACGCTCCCTGTGAACACGTTATTGAAATCGCTTTTCTAAGAGTGACCTCATTGAATCAGACTTCTGTCATTTACTTCTGCACTTTCATGGGACAGAAGTTAAAAAGCTCGATATTAATGGCCCAAACCATAAACACAACTATGAGCTCTTTATTTCAATTAACTGTTTGAATGTTCTTTGTTATTTATGGTTGCAATTGCACAGTTATGTCTTTCCATCCTTTTCAACAACATGCGTTTAATTTACCTCTAGTAAGAATGGATAATTGCAAAACTAATTGCAATATTTATCAATGTGTTGAATGTTTTTAGGTAATGAGAAATATAATTGAATTTACCAAATACGAATGATAGTATTTTATTTAACATTCTTTCTGCGGTCAATATTTTCCCAAGTACGTTTAAAAGATTTCCAAACCAGTCGTTTTCTTTTCTGCCTACCAAGGGTAATATACTTTTTTATTTAATGAAAGCTTTCTGTCAGAATAAATATTATCAGCTGCACAACAATAAAATAATACATTTGATGTTAAGTAGGGCTTCATTTGAAATTTGCAATAGGACATTCTTACAGTTTATTAAACTTTTATTATTTATTAATTCATTTTTCACATGTGATTAAAAGTATTTAGTTCATTATGTATTATATCATGAAAACAATTTTATAGTCACTTGGAAATATTGATCTTCCTAAACTCATTCTGAAATTTTTTTAACATCGTTCACTCAAAAGACGTACGTTTAGTATTTTTCATATGACATCTGTGTTCTAAGGAAATATTTTTTTTATGTGACAGGCATAAAGTGAATACAACAAAAATTGAACTGTATTTTCAGAAATTAAAAAAAATTAATGCAACTCATTCATAGAAATTATTAAAATTCAAACGTGATTTGCTTATCGAAAAAGTGGCTTCCTGATCTGAAATAAAGAAGGATTCGCAATGATTCTTCTGTTTATCTTCTCATTTTAATAAAAAACATATTGATCATATAATATTATCACAAACAATAATAAAAGATATTTTGTTTCTCTTTAGATCTTTTAAGGTTATAAAATAAAGAATTTAGAATTTTAATGAGAAAATAATTAAATAAAATCCTGGCGATGCGTTTATGACATTTCGAATTTTTCCTATTAATAAGATATTTTAGTCAAAGAGTATTCGTTGGAGTATAGAACAAAAATTACTAAGTAATCACTTACAGCAGCAAATAAAAAAATTGTTGGCGAGATTTAAAAAAAAAATTATTGAACTTATTGAAAGCTTGAAAAAGGAGGCATTGTAAAAACTTTATTGATTTGTTTGTTTATATTTTTACAGACTTTCTCAAGCCATTTATAAACGTGCTAAAATCCAAGTAATAAATAGGTAGGCGTAAATGTGAAAAACCCTAAAAAAAGGTTTTAAACATTCAAACTTCAAAAAGAATCTGAAACCTCAAATCTTTTCGTTTCTTTCTTTTAGTTGCAGATTTATCACGAATTATAAAACATATATTTTGTTTTTGATATATTTTTTTAACTGCATCATTGTTTTTTAAATGATGAAATAATAGTCATTCTGTTTAAAACCTTTTACAGTTTCTTTATAGATAATCTTGAATTCTATTTTTTTTTAAAAATTAATTTCTTTTGTAATTTGTATAAAACATTTCATCCATTGTGTCTTTATTATATACTTTTTTTCGTTGAATAAGGATTGAAAAACAGATATTCACATTTCCATTATATACTTCTTAAAATTGTTTTTTCCTTCTCTACATATCGCATGAAAAAAAAATTAGGCTTAGGCAAGTTCTCGTGAGAAAGATAGGAAATATATATTTTTAATGATCGTAAAGAAATGGAAATTCCCTTTAATTTTGCTCTAACAAAATATACAATTCATAAATTAGGGGTTCATAAAAACAACTTTTCGCTGAAAATTTATTTCTCAAACTATCTTTTGTATTTTAGGTGATATATGCCCACAACCAGCACAACTCAATGGCTCGATGATGGAACCATGTCTTATGCTTGACGGTTATGACTACTTTCATGGAAATGAAGTAGCATACATTTATTCTTGTATTATTTTGGCTTTCATACCAATTGGTAAGTCTTATTTTATATCGATATATTTTCTTTTTTTCTTAAAGAACTCCTATTAACCAATGAAATATGATTAATTCGATTTGTATAAAGCTGAAGTCGGTTGCTTTATTTTTTATGAATATTTGATTTAAAACTATTCATTCTATTCATTTAAATTGATCAACAAATACGTAGCCTGCGTGTATATCTGATTTGTATCCTCAAACTCTGATCAAATGACATACAAGTAGACATACTTGAAGGCAAAGTTGATTATAAAATTTACCTGTATGAATAGTTTCTATTTTTTTTTTTTTGCCAATTTTTTTAATCTATTTTATTAAATACGAGAGTTTAAAATTAGTATTATTGAAATTATTTGATGTTATTATTAAATGGAGTTTAATAAAGTACAAACAATATTTTCCTTGAACCGTTTGCTGTGAGATAGTTCGGGAGGGGGGGGGGGATGGCTTAAAGTGTTATTGAAAATACTTGAATTTAGCAAAGTTTTCAATCAAGAAGATTTGGAAAAATATTTGTTGCCCTCTGTACTAAAAGTTTTAAACTGGAGTGTTATTAATTACATATATTATTAAGCTATTAATATCAATCATTTTAGATTACTCTCGTTAATCATTCTTATATTTACCAACTTTTTGGTGTTTTCTATAAAACATTTTGAATTGGATATTTGACTTGTTTAATAATGAGTTCCAGATTTACTAATCAGCCTATATGCAGAAAAAGCATATGAAATAAATAATTTTCATTAATTTCAATTATTACACGCGTAAGATTATATTTCCTATCACCGATATTTAGTTATATTTTATTCATTTTCTTCTTTTACAGTGTGTGCCGGTCTCGGTTATGGAGTTATTAAACTTCAAAATAAAAGGCGACGGGAGATTAAACTCAAGAAAGAGAATTCTGGAAAGAACTTCGATAAATTATGTAAGTAATGAATGCTCTTTTTTATTTATTTTTTTAAAAGAAATTTATTGATGCACAAAATAAGTGAATTTTGATGATTGATCCTTGAAAAAAATATTAATTTAATTCCTCTATTTAATTGCCCTTAAATGATCGTGTATGCTTAATAATTAAAAATTTTAATTTCTTCCATTCTGTACAAAACCTAATAAATAAGCTACATTTTCATTAACTGCCAAATATGATAGTTGAAAAATGTTTATCTGGTTCTTTATGATCCCAAATTTTATTTTTATTGAGAATTCCTTCTGCATGTCTTATATATTTAAGGGGAATTTTAATTTACATAAATTTCATTAGATGTGTTGCATCAACTTTTTTAAAACTTAAAACAAAAATTCAGTTTTAATTTTTATTACTTACTTTATTTCACCTAAAAAATTAATATCTGGGTTGAAACTAGATTTTTATTAAATAAAAGTTGAATTAATTTTAGCCTGGAGTATTCTGTTTTATTATTTTCGAAAGGAAAATCTCATTGTCACGGAGGATGTAGAAAGAAATTCTTTTATCGTTTCTCTATCTTCGATATTAAAAATTATAAGCACTTCTGGATAATGGAATAGTTACAGTAATCAAAACAATAAAAGAATTTCTCCTGCGTCAGGTGTTACAGTTATGTCGAAATGTAAACTCTCCAACAATAAAGTACTTCGGTAATTGATGCATTTAGAATGCTCAATGATTCCAGTACATGATATCTTTGTTTTACTCTGAGTAATAATATCAGAATGTGTAAGTCAGTTTCATACAACAATCTGATAAATAAATCTCACTGGTGCGATTTTCGGTCTGTCTGAAACATAGATGAATTTCCAGTTTAATATCTGGTGCAATCTAATTCCACCAGCTAACACTGTGATTTCAATGTCTTACTCTCTTTCCAAATCGGAATGGATGCTTAAATTTGTTGGTTTTCAATTTTACTTTTGTGTCTATAATTATTTCATGCGGAATAATAATTTTCTAAAATTCTATTTCATATTACTTTTAGGCGCCAAAAATCATACCTTAGTTTCTTTATTATCTAAAGAGTTCATTTCAGCAACGAAAATGGGCTTCTATTGTAAAGCACATGGTCTATTTCTAGTTATTTAATTCAACACGAATGAAATAATCATCTGTTTGATCATCTTGTTTGATATAATCATCTATTATCACACTTTGGATGAATGATGATATAATCATCAAACAAGATGATCATCTTGTTTGATATAATCATCTGCTTGTTCATCTTGTGTGATATAATCATCTGCTTGATCATCTTGTGTGATATAATCATCTGCTTGTTCATCTTGAGTGATATAATCATCTGCAATATCTGAATTCTCTTTCCTTCTTTTTCATGCAGGTTTTTTCTGCGTTTTCTTGTGAAGTCGAATTTTAATTTACTGGTTCCATATTGTATTTTATTATGAAAAAAAATCTAAATGAATGATGTCTTACATTTTTAGGAAAAATTAATAATGCTGTTCTTAACAAATATAAATAACTTATTTTTTTTCGCTGTTTTACAGATGTGAAAGAATGGCTACACCAAAATCACAAACGGTGTGTGAAGGTCAAGATAGGCCCGGATGAATGTATAACCACTATCAATCGAAAAGGAGAAGTTTTGCGAAAAGTTGAATTCAAATCTGTGACCTCCTTGGTTATAGAGGTTACTAGAGATACTCACAAAAAGCCTATGGTACTGATTAGGTCACCACGTGATCATGATCTGGTAAGTAATATCTCTGAATCAAAACTAAAATTACATACTTAAAAATTAAATTGGTGTAAGCATACCAAACCTACTATCTAAATTCTGCGCCATTTTAATTTTCATTCAATGTAAATGTTTCTTTAGTAATTTATGTAATTCATTTCAATTTATATATTGTATGTCGTCATATAAGATTATTTTTTAGAAATATGTTTTGTACTTATTGATGAAAACTACTAACATAGCAATTTCAATCTGTTTTAATCCAAATAATTATTTTCTATTATCCGAATTACGGCTATAAATACGGGAAAAAAGATTCATATATTTCTTTATAGACATGTGAAGAATATTGAGCTAATATGTGTACTTAGAGAACTTGAAGGAAAAGCTTTCAATTCAAGATATTAATTACATGAAAATAGTTTTAAAATATAATAAAAGCCTGTATATTTCTAAAATGTTGGATTCTTCCCTTTTTTTAAAAATCCCCTGCTAGTGCATAGATTATTAGCAAGAGAAGTGAAATGATATGTAAAAAAGTGCCGATAGTTAATGAAATTGTCGAAATCACTTTAATTGGTGCCGGAAGGTGTGAATCATTCGTCTGAATCGTGTGACTTCTCATGCATGGATGAGATAGGATATTCAAAAAAGAACGCATTTTAATATAATCAATTGGCTTTAAAAATAATAAGCATTAGATGCGAGTATAAATTAATGATTTTTATAGATGATTTTCATCTAATAGTGTCTACGATGTGCTAATAATTAAAACTATAAAGACGTAAACAACGTTTTTGAAAATGCAGCATAAATTTTTGAATTAATTTTTATAAAATGAGTTTTGAGCATAAACAAGCAGACTTCTTTAAAAAAAGAATTATGTTATATTATTTTACTTCCTTAAAATAGTAGAATGGAAAGAGGAACTAATTAGAAAATGAAGTCAAATTTGTTTTAAATAACTCATTATCCGGCATAGCTTCTTATTACACAATTTTATTTTTTATTCATGATTAAATATCAGTTGAATGAAAGTTCGTCATCCTTTAACATTCTTACTTTATTCTTTCCCTTTTGTTTCTTTATTGGCATTTGTGCTTGAAATAAAATTTCTTTATCGGCTTTTCACGTATTTGATTTTTTAGAAACGTGAAGTGATTCTTTCGTAGCTCTGATTAAATGTAAATATAAATCTTTATAAAAAGAATAAAATTAGTTTCCTCTTTGCTTCTGTAATAAAAATTTAAATTAAATTCGAATCTCTGTCCAAAACAGCGTAACATGATAATGTTCTAAGCTTGAATTGTTTTACTGCTTGTATTTTGTTTCTAAAATTTATTCTCGCAGCTAAATTTATCTATGCAGCCATAAAGTTCGTGCAAGAAAGACGTCATGTCGTCGCAACACTCATGAATATATATAATTTCTGTAACTAAAACGATGAAATGTATTGCTATAAAATATTCATAATTTTTTTTTATTGAAATTGGAGAGAAAAAAAACCATAGATATAAAATTGATATTACAGAATCGCTTATTTAAAGCGGTATAAAATTATTTGTTTTTGCCAAAATAAATTTCGAAGCCACTGAGAGTAAATTTCAACATTTCAGTTAATCAAAGATGTAATCAGTTTTTGAAAAAATATTTTTTTCGATGAGCTCAGGTAGGATTTGATAGGCCTCTGTGACATTACCTTACGGGAAAGATTTCAACGATTTTTTTTAACTTGATACAATTGATATATGAAAGAAAAAGAAGATACTGATTTCTTTTTGTAAATAAATAAAATTCTACCAAAAGTTCAAATTCATGTCGAAGATTTGCAATTGCTTTAAAGCTTTAAATAGCATGTAATAATCTTTGTCAAAGACACTTCTGTAAAGTAATAAATTACATGAAAAATGTAATATCTATAACTGGCACAATTATAAATTATTCTGTAATTATATATCTGGATACTTGTGAAATACTTATAGGTTCTTCAATTCGAGCATGAGGCTGCAAGAAAGAAGTTTCTCAACAAATTAGAAGTGTTTTTATCGGGCCGAAAAAAAACATTAGAAACTATTCAAACTTATAGAGAAGCCATGCTTGCCAATGCTGAAACAAAGGAGAAGCGTCAAAAAAGGCTGGAGCATTTCTTTAGAGAAGCTTACGCTTTGGTAAGTAAATTCTTTCTGTGATAATTCATTATTTGCTTGATTTTTTTCAATCAAAAACTCTTTTCAACTAAAGGTTACAAATCAAATCTAATTCAATTATATTATGGTTTAATTATGCAATCGACAATTCCTTTGTCTCAAAAATTAATTTGATTGAAAAAGAAAATTTTTTTTTTAAAAACATGCAAGTGACTAGTGACCGAAGATTTAGATATGCAGAAGCAAATGTGCCAAGTTTTTAGTCCACATTTATTCAAAGTTTGTCTCTGTATTCACCATCGCGTTGTGGTATTAATTCTGATTCCACATATAATGGAATCCAATCCAAGAGTTGACTGTCTTTCGAACTATAATCATTCGCAAGTTTGTAAACTCGATGACAGAAATTTATTCACTTTCTTTATTCTGTTTAATTATTCTTCATTACCTTTATTAAATCTTTTTCAAAAAGAATTGTTTTGTATACAGGTTGAATAATTTGGTATATATTTACTTCTGTAAACCTCAAATTTTGCATCGATGGTGCACAATGAGTCACAAATGTTTAATAATCTTTATATAAAATTTTTCTATTTGTTTGTTTCTTTGAACCCTAAAAAGAGCCGTACCTTTTAATTGATTCGAACGAGTAGCAACCTGAAGATTAACTACTCTACTAATTTTCAAACCCCTCCTGCCTCAAATGGATAAAATGGATACAGAAAAATTTAGCATTGTGTCATCCTATTTTCGGAACACATTGACAAACAAAAACCAATACTACACCTACATGAAAATTCAGAACATTAGCTTTCTAGAGAAACCAATTCCATTAACATCCAGCCATATTTAATTTTTAATCATAATTTGTAAAATAAAAATTTATTTTTATTGTAGAAATAATAAAACTTTTTCGCTGTTTATTTATTTCTATCATTTGCATAACTTTGCCAATGCTAAATTGTCGTCTTCAAATATTTTCACTTTTGATTTTATTTCAGGGAATAATCACCTTTTAATATGTCTCCACAGTGATTTAGTTTTAAGCTATAACTTTTAAAAATCGTTTTTGGTATCTTTTAAAGTTTTAACTCACTAAATGAAAATAAATATGCTTTCAGGTGCCGTATCATATGTCTTTAATGACTGTTGTAAATTTACAAATATTTTCCTTAATAAAATAAAAAAAAATATTTTCCTTACATTAATAAATTCTGATTTTTACTATCTTAAAACTTTCAGTAAATACTCCTTTTTTTTTTTAAAAGTATTCACGCGAAACATTTTTACCTACAATTCAATTAAATATAAGAACCTCTGTTGGCACTGTGAAAGCGTGATTTTAATTCACTTGAATTAGGGTGAATGAATACATTTATAAAATAAACAGAATTATCTTTTAAACAGTTATTAGGAAATTCCAAAACGTATAAATTTGTAGACACTACGATGTATGAAGAGAAAGTTTTCTATTAGCCTATCGAATTTTTTTAATCCATCTTATGCATTGAATCTAAAAGTCGATTCGCTTATCATACCACTTCGGAATTTAAATCCACTCAAATATTTAGTACACAAAAGCAAGTTTTTGGCTTATTGAATTCAAATAACTATTATTACTGGAATAAGAGAAAGCTGCTTCTTTTTTCCGCATTTCTCTTAATCCAAGTGATGTACCGTTTAACTATTAAAGTTTTCAATCCAGTTAGCATTATTTCCCAATAACCATTAATAAGGTTCAATAATAAGCTCTTAAAATATAAAACTTGGATTAAAGGAGCTCCATGCCCCCCCCCCCCTCGCCAGCTATGGGCAGCTTTTTCTCGAATAGGGAGATTGCTAAACTTCATATATATGTTACCGTTAAAGTATATAATGCAGTTATTTCATAGAATACCTAGTTATTCCAGGAAATAACTGATCGTGTCCGTTAAAGTGTGTAATATGTTATTAATTTGACACTTTAACTAGTTATTCTATGAAATAACTAGGTATTCTATAAATTAACTAATGAGACAGTTAAAGTGTAAAATAAACAATTTATCTAAAATGAAATGAAACTAATGATAGACAATTAAAATGAAAAAGAAGCAATTTATCTAATTTATGCAGCGTATAAATGGTATTTATGGAAACGTACCATAAAATCATTTGTTACAACAAGGATTACTAAAATGACACGTGGAATTACAAAGAACATTATTTCTAAAATAAAAACATTTTTTGTTGACACACTGGTTTTACACGAACATTTTTTAAATCTCTGGCCAGTACCTAAACTTTGAGCTGTAGCAACTGACCGGAGCGAAATGTATTGTCATGCGAGATATATGATATAGATTATTTTACACTTTAACGGGCTGCAGATCGTTATTCTATGAAATAACTAGTTAAACCATGAAATACAAGAGAGTTTTACACTTTAACGAACACGATCAGTTATTTCATGGAATAACTAGGTATTCTATAAAATAACTGATTTCAAACTTTAACGGTAGCATATATACACCATTTAGTGAAACTAAGAATGTAGTTTATCAGAAAACATTGAAATAGTAATTTATCATAGTTTACGGTCCTGAAACATTTTAAGGAATTGAATACGGTATGAAGAAAAAATATTTCTTTTTCTTGCATAAAGAATAGAAAAAACACTGGAGGAGCCGAAGGTATAACAGCTAGTAAAAATATATATTAGAGGAAAAATATGTCACTTTTATGAAATATCTTGCAATTTTATATTGCTTAAAATATATGGAAATCAATTTATTTGTAATTTGTTCATGACGAACAAAATTTTACCTAAAAATATTCCAAAAATATCTTAATCCATTCCGATTGTAATTTCTTTATAACGGCAAGGATTAAATCTAGCGAAGAATAAGCAGCGATTTGTCGTCTTAAAAAAATGAAATTTAGGGAAAATGTCAAAAAGGATTTTACGGAAACTGAAAGAATTTCGAAACTTTCCTTAATTTTTTTAATCTAACGTAATTTATAGTTATTATAGTTTTGATTTTTCTTTCTTGATCTTGTTTGGTCAACAAACCAAATAATTTTTAAAGCGTCAGAAATATATCGCAATAGAATGGGGGAAGATAAAAGGAACTTCTTAAACATGAAGAAGAAGAAAGGAAAACGAGAAAAATTCCTCACGGGCTCGTAATTTAATTTTTTTTTATAACAGTTTCTTTCATTATTTTTTTCCTTATTCAAGAAGTAGGATAGAGCAGTTTTTGCGAAACATATAATTTTCACTTATCCGTTTCGTTTCTTTCTGAAGACGTGTTTTATGATTACATCGCTTGTTCCCGAAACACCGCTAGTGTTTCAGATTCGAAAAGTAGAAATAAATTGTTTACGATTGTCTTATTTGTGCGTTCGTTGTATTGCAATTCCTTCAACAAGTGGAGATAATGTGAGAATGATAGAAAATCATCTTTTAAAAGCCTTAAAAAAAGAGTAGAAAGATTTATATATATTATATTTATCTCTTGACAGAGATGGATGAATTTCTAATTTAGTACTTCATAAATGTTTATCAGAAGATCTTCTCAAAGGAACTTGTATTTCGCTTGTTTATATTTATGTTTCAACTATTCATTTGAACTCGATAGCATGAGCTAAGTCAACTGGCAGTTTGTCAGTAATGCGAATACATGGGCAGTTCAAATAAACAAAGGGAAGGTAAATAAAAACATTTTTAAATAATAATGTATGATTCAAAACAACTGATAAAATATTGCATTTATATTTACTCGTACACATTGCACATATATTTACTAAAAGTAATTCATATTTAATATGTGATAATGACTATTTGCCACGCTTTTGCAAGATCGCATTTAGTTTCAGATTTATCATTGTTTAAATTTTAGTGCAAGTCGTTTAATTTTACAGCTTCATCTCCATTTACGATTTTTCTATATTTCTTAATGCTTTCAAATTATATGATGTCTGTAGATATGGAGAAATCTATTGAAATTTAGGTTAAAAATAAATTCAATATTCAAATTAAAATATTCAGATTTATGATTTGGCTAGTGGGAAAAAGCTGTAGGTCAATAACTGTTGATTTTTAAGACCTCAATTGCAATTGTACTTCAGCGTGTCTCAGAATCTTCCTGGCATTATTTCCTTCTGACTTTTTAGTTGTGAATTCCGAATCTTGAAAATTTTAAAAGAATCGGAAACAACGCGAAACGCGCATCACTGACTATATACTGGTTTTCATAACATATTAACATTCATAGCCAAATACTAGAGTACCCGGCGTTGTTCGGTCTTTCTACACAAAGCCTTATAAAAGACCTGAAACAGAAAAATGTTGCATAAATCATTTGAATTAATTATATTTTATTCTTGGAATATTGCATATATTCTAAGAGAATAATTCATAAATTAAAATACCTTATTTTTTATTTTGCTTTTCATATCTTTTATATAATTGGATATATTTTTAACCGTTATGTTTTTTAGGAAGGTTTCCTCAAATATTTCATGATAAATGGTCCTTTTTTGCTTTCTAGTATACAAAGTATAGAAAAATTATTGTAATCATCAAATTCGAACTCGAGATTTTGACGAATTTTTACGCTTTAGGCTACCCTGAACCCGAAAAACGACAATTTTCGGGCATTATATCTGTCTCGATTTATATCGATAAATCAAAAACGCTTTGAGCTAGATGACTGAAATTTGGTATATGAAATCATCACAAAATTCATAGATTTTTATCAAATTCTGAACGAAATCCATACACAGGAAGTCTAGCTGTTCAAGTACAAATGAACTCGATAACTACAAAACGCAAAGAGCTTGGTAGATAAAATTTGGTACGCACGTTTAGTATCTCAAATATAGACTTATTAAATTTTGAACAAAATTCGTCGAATGTTTGACTGTCTGTCATTCTGTATTCCGCATATATATAAACGCAATAAATTAAATGATTGAAATTCGGTATGTTATCTTGTGTCTGCAACAGTAGTGTCATGTCAAATGTTGGTTCGATGGGTCGGTCCAAAGAACTCCCGGCATTTATATTCCCGAGATAAATTCAGTGAAAAAGCTAGCTTTGCACCAAAGATCAATATTTAGTAACTGTTGTGCTATGCAAGGTATTCGCGGCCATTTTCAAGATCCACGATTTTGTGGGGAGTGAAGAGAGACAAGATCTTTATTGGAGAATATGCGAGAACGTTTCTGAGAGATGTCTCTTAATGACTTAAATAAATTCGTTGTGCAGGATACGTATTTTCTAACTCATTTGGTTCCTATGCCCCTTTCACTTTGTCGTATCGTGGGTATTTAATATAAAGCGCATGATTTTTATAAATTGTTTAACGTTAACGAACCATCCATTTTTGAATGAATTTTGTTAAAAGTATAGATTTTTTTTTCAGTAAATCATTATCCTTAGAAAACATCATCAGTAAAAATAATGAAAGCTAACAAAAGTTTTACTGGCCTTTTATTATTAAAAATGAGCTTTCCAGTTTTGATGTCATTGTTCTTCAGCATCCACTGTGCTCATCCGACCTCATTTATCTTCATTTCAAATATTTCCGAGGAAAAAAATAAAGGGTTGCAATGTTTTTAATTCTGAAAGGCTCGTTCAATTCGGCAGGAGAGCTAAGGACCCTTTCAATTATTGAGTTCAAAGAATGATTTCAAGAAATGAAAGAATTGATTGAAGGCAGTGAATTAAAAAAATTATTAAATTTAAATCTGTGTAATTCCATTAATATATGTTAAAGTTCTTTCTTAAATTTATTTTGCTCTCCTAATGTATTAAAGGAAAGAAAAAGAAAATGTCTTGAAAAGAAAAAAATATATATACTGAAGATGCAAATAAATATTCAAAGCACATCAACAAGGAAATTTGTATATTTTTCTCGTAATAATATTGTATAATAATTAAAATAATAAATAATTTAGTATATTTGTATACTAAATTAGTTCATATACTTCTTCTGTCTTAAGAATTAGTAGCTAGAGAAATTATTACACATGATAAAGTACTTCTGCTATTCTGTTGTCACAAATAAAATTTTATCTGCATATCATTTATAGTTATTTGATTTATTTGTTTTTAATCTTCACAAGATAATATTTAAACATGAAATAAGAACTTACCTCAAAATATTTCCCATTGCCGAACTTAAATATATACTTTGAAAACTATTTTTCCTTGATTGATTGTCATGTCATTCAATCTCATTAAAGCAATTATGAGTGCCTTATCAACAGTAAATTTGAGTAACATGCTACTTTGTCATTCCGCAGACTTTTGGGCTGAAACCTGGTGAGCGACGAAAACTTGAGGACATTGGAAGCGACATCATCATGGTGATGCGCACATCTTTATCTAAGAACGAGTTCGCGGATGCCCTGGGAATGAAACCCGATTCCTTATTTGTCAAACGCATGTTCAATTGTGTCGATAAAGATAAGGATGGACAAATTAGTTTTCAAGAGTTTCTGGATACCGTTGATCTCTTTTCGAGAGGTATGTTACAATCTTATACCTTACTTTCGAGGCATGGTTGGGTACTTTATATTTTATTCATCTGTAATAATCTAAAGAAATAATAAATCTGATAGATAGACCTTATTAGTTATCTTGCATACACTCACCGGTTATAAGGATTATACTTGTCGAACAAAATATTTTTGAAATATTATTGGAGACAAATAATTTACTCATTGTGATAATATTTAGCTAGAATGTAAATATGGTCTTACAATAAAATATTTGTTCAAAAATTAACCTTAGTTATTCTTGTTAAATTCTGATAGCTAATCATTAATTCATTTCTAAATCATTCATCATGTGTATGCAAATTAATTCATAGATATAATGTTGTTATGTCTTTTTCACGTGACGCTGCAAGTTTTTCTGTGAAATGATGCATATTGTTCCCATTTTAATGAGGATAGTCCTTGAGATGTTTTGAAGAATGTCTAACATGATTTCAAATATTGAAAAGATGTTTATCTTTGAATTATGATGGTTTTCCTCTAGAACATACATATGAGAAGAGAAAAAGCTTTCATACTTTAGTATGACTATTAATATGTATTATTCTTAAGTAATTAACTATCAGTAATTGAACTAAGGCAGTGGATGATGATCGGCGGGTACCTTAAAATGCGTATAAACGGTCTTTCTGATATGTCTTCATTTCACTTGACCAATTTAAAAGCAGCTAAATTTATTCTTAATCACTTTACTGAATATTCGCCAAATATAATTTTCAGCATTGCCTTGAAAGTATCTTCCTTTGACCTTTCAGGTAAAACTGAAGCGAAGCTTCGAGTTATTTTCGACATGTGTGATGATGACGGAAATGGAGTGATTGACAAACAAGAACTGACCAAGATGCTTCGATCGCTTGTCGACATCGCCAAAACGAACTCTTTGGGCGAGGATCAAGTGATGGAACTGATAAAAGGCATGTTCAGCACCGCGGGACTCGATGAAAAAGAAAAGCTCAATTATGAAGACTTCAAAGTACTGATGAGAGAATTTAAGGGAGATTTTATAGCTATTGGTCTGGATTGTAAAGGTAACAACCCTAATCTCTCTTTTTTTTTCTTACAGATCACAGTATTTTTTTCTTACAGATTGCTTTTAATCACTAAACAATTAATCGATAATCCTTTATAAAATTGATTAAAAATTAATCACTGCGCTTACATTGAAAAGAACCGTTGAAATTCTCTAAGAAAATATTGTCACTAAGATATAATTTTATCCTTTTTTCATGACGGTGCAACAAAAATATATATATGAATGCACTTATTTGGAAACTTTCTTCTCAAAATGATGGAAAAAGATGTTGTTTATTAGTAATAAGGCTGCTGTCCTGTTAACAGTATCTGA
Source organism: Argiope bruennichi (assembly GCF_947563725.1). Classification (NCBI taxonomy): domain Eukaryota; kingdom Metazoa; phylum Arthropoda; class Arachnida; order Araneae; family Araneidae; genus Argiope; species Argiope bruennichi. The sequence goes on along the minus strand of NC_079152.1, from coordinate 112,154,623 downwards.
GCTCTGATGATCACGAATGAACTAGCGACAGTTGCAGTAGAAAATCATGTGAACATTGGCATAGCCTTTAAAGAGTAAAAGAAATATAATTTGCAGCAAATTCTAGATGTAAACATTAGAAGTTTTGTTTCTTTGCAGTGATGATTTCATTATCCATAAGGTTTACGAACTCTTAAAACTAATCTTGTAGTGGTATGTAGATTATTATGATCCATGCAGGAAGCAACAGGACGAATGTTTTTAGGAATATTTCTTTTAATAACCACATTCACACACTAAACAAACACAAAGACAAGACATTCACGCGCGCGGCTTCACAGTTCAGCATCACATCTCATTCTCATTACAATCGCAATGCACTGTGGGATGACATATGGGAAAGCCTAATAAGGCATCGCCATCTAGTATCCAAAAGAGAAGATAAGAGTAATGCAATTGTTACAGTCTCTAAAATCAGTTTGGAACATAGTGATCTGCTAATACAAAAAAATAATATACAGAATTTTAAAAAGTGGAAAAATATTAGCAATAACTTTCAATTGAATGAATTATATAATGAATTACAATAGTATAAAATAATAAAAATTCCAGACCTCAGCTCATTAACATCTGCTGTTCGTTCATGCTTAGGTTTATTCAGTCAATTATATCATATATTATATCAGTCAATTTAAACATAAAAATTAGCCTATCTCAATTGCTAGTTGCCATAAGATAATTTGGGATTTTATATCCAATAATGATGCAAGCGAAAAGGGGGGAAATATTTTCAACTTCACGCAGATCGCAGAGGACTATTATATAAACGGATAAAAAATTCCATTGAAAATACATTTCAAGCACTGCATGATAATCTGAAGAGAGTTAATAACTTCTTTTTCTTTTTTTTCAAATATATAATTTAGGATTTCCGAGTTTTTATTTGTGGTTGTTGTATAACATATAGCTTTGCTAAAATAAATTGCAATCCTGAATTGCTCTTCAAAGTCATAGTATAATATGAGTCAATAATTCTCAGGGGTTATCATTAAAGAATTCATATTTTAAAAAATAAAGAATGCATTTTTTTTAAAAACAATAATTTAACAGCAAAAAATGTTATTTACTGTTAATCTTCTGATAAATTTTCATCGGTTCACTATTAATGAATTGCCTTGTTTCATCTATTCAGGAGCAAAACAAAATTTTCTGGATACATCTACTAATGTCGCAAGGTAAGAAACTATCTTGTTTTGACATTAATTTTTAGAGATTCTTAATAAAAGTTATATTTTTTTAACATTCTTAAGTTTTCTATTTATACTTTCTGCTTAGTATTTTAATGATGCTGTAATGTCACATTCTAAACTTTATTTTGATTTGATAGAAAAATTTCCTTTCCACCTCCCAAAATAGCGATCTTTTATCATTATTTTTTTTTCGAAATAATATTTGCTGTCTTCATTCAAACTAGGTGTGCCTCCATGTCAAATAAATCGTCTACTTACTTTAAATATTATGTGTGATTTATAAAAATGAATTTCAATCTGATGATGCCATTATTACGCTTCTCTCTAATAACATTAATGTGAAATGTCCATTTTTTTGCATTTTTAAAAATATTTAGAATATCACCAATTGTAAGGTATACTTATCGTTTTAAATATTTCACTTAATTCTTTGAACAAGACGTGCAATATTTAAAAAAATGCATTACATGGAAAAATTATTTCTGAAGTTGCACTAAATAAATGATCATTGTAGATAGGGTAAGACATTACAAAATTAAAAATTCATGTCATAAGTTTTGTTAATTTTTACTTAAATTTGAAATTTTGGAGGTAAAATAAGTAACCATCTGTAGCGAAAACTTATTTTCAGTTGCGCGTGGATTGACTAGGGCGTTTGAAATTCCATAAATAAACTAGACCAGTTTAATAGATCTAAACTGCTGTATGACGTAGAAAAAGTAGCATTTTATTTAAAAAGCGAATATTTACAGTAGAAAATATATTTACAATTATGCAGTTCCAGAAATTTCTTGTTAGTCATAATTTTGGGATGATTCGCCCTTAACCTCGTACATCGTTATTGTTCCATTGCGAGTCCTTTCATATACTCGATGCCGTATTCCTTCTTTCCTACGCAACCTGATGGTCTGATGTTTTACGATGATGAAAATGACATCTACCGGTAATCAGTTGGTATCCGACAATAATCAAACATAATCTTCAGTTTAAGTTAAGCTCATGCAATGTAACGAAAAAGTACTTTATATCGAAAAGAAAACCACAGAACTTTCTCTTCCTGTAAAAATGTTATGTAATTTCGTTTAAAAAAAAGAACCTACTTTTTTAATAGGCATTTTTTATATTATGATAAATTTGAGTTCATTGATGTAAGGAAAACCTCACGGATTTTAGTAGTTACAAAATTTCATGATTCCATTTAATTCGAATTGTAATTTGATCTATCGACCTTCGAGCTAAAAATTGGAGATTTTTTTTCCGGATGGACTTGATTTTTTATTAATGCCTCAGGGAATCGGCTAAGTTACCTTTACTGTTATTTCTTCACATTTCAAAATTATGAAATTCATCCCTAAATAACCTTGAGAATAATTTCTGCAAACCGTTCTTAAAGCGTTATAATAAATTTTTTACATTCAAAAAAATTTAAATTATAATAAGTATATATAATCGTTTCGAAATATTGTTTGGTTTATAATTCGGATAATTTTTCAGGATGACAAGCTTCCAAATAAACCACCACCCCGAAGAAAGGAAAAACTACTGGCGTCAGAAATACAATCATGTTGCTACTTTTCTCGAAGAATACAGGCAGCACATATTTTATCTCTTCGTGTTTTATGTCATCAACATCGTGCTCTTTCTGGAAAGATTTGTGTGTAAGTAAATAACTTGGTGATAGCTCAAAATGTTTAATGAAAGAGTTTCAGCAAAAAATTAAAATGAGAGTATTGCACTTTAAAATCAATTCTCAGTAATGCCATTTTATTTTTAGTTTTCCAACTCCAAAGGATACTTTTTCTTTACACCCGATTGTTTAGCATACAGAATAAAATATAGATCGGTATGGCAACTTTAAAAAATATTCGTTTTAATTTTATTGCGCAAGGCTTGCCTGAATAAATAAAATATAATTATGTGAGATAACATCATGATATTTTTTTATAAATTTATGGCATACAGTTAACTTTTTATATTTAAAGATGAAAATAGTCAATATTTTAGTGTAATAAATAATTTTAGAAAGTGTATTCATCTTTAGCCAAAAAGAAAAGAAAAATGACTGAATTGAAAAACTTTGAAAATGTTTAAATTTTCTCTTAAAATTACTTTTAAACCATCGTTATTCGCTTTAAATGTAACTCATTTTGATTAGTATACCTATGGATGATTTCACATCATTTACATTAAATTTTTATTTTTCAAATATTATTTTCGGATTTGTGCTGCATTTTTCCTAAAACTTGCTCTTCTTTCAGACTACACTTACTTCACGGAACACATGGATCTCCGACATGTGATGGGCGTAGGCATTGCCTTCACGAGAGGATCAGCAGCTTCTTTGTCTTTTTGCTACTCAGTGCTTTTACTGACTATGTGCAGGAACCTCATCACTAAAGTGAGAGAAGTATCAATCCAACAGTTTATTCCTCTCGATTCACACGTTCAATTTCACAAGATAGTTGCTCTCACGGCTCTCTTTTTTACACGTAAGTATTTTATTTAAATTCATTTAATAAAACTGATTTTATGAAGATTTAAACTTACATGTTGCAGATAAAACAATATTTTCAGGAGAATAAAGATATCTACGAAATGGAATTCCATTTCTTTTAATTCTCAAGCCTTAGTGGCTTAATGGAAAGATCTTGATCCTAACGTTTAGCTAACGTTGCTGCTAACGTTTAATGATGGATCCACTTCCAGCCTTGTGATTTGCATAAACCTCTCCATTTGGCATGTGAGCGCCATCTATCAAACATTTTCAATTGGGAAAAAAAATCGAAATACTTTTTTTAACATATTTCCGCAAACCCCAATTTTTTACCGAACCTTACTTCTTTTGTTATGAATTTTTGAAGTTTGCACGCATTTATACCGCACCCTGTATGGTATCCTGAATTTCATTTTTGGTGATATAGGTATGAATATTATACTTTTTTCCATATTAAATATTTAGAAATTTTGCTGCATTTATTGTTTTGATTTAACTCAAGAAACGATTAAGGTTCAACGTGGTTGTACTATATGATGTAAAATTAACAACCACATAGCACAACGAAAAATATAGTGTGTGGACTCTAAAATGTGTTGCATACCTTAAAAATTTGAAATTTATAACTGCTTTCCTAAAGAAGCTATTAAGATTTAGCTATATATAAATGATTTCGCTGAAATTTTTAATAGCCATTAATCCTGGCAAACCCGCATCATCGCCTAAGGCTACTTACTATCTGACGAATAACTGAGAGAAAGAAATGATATTTATAAACTCCATTTGCTAAAAATAAAGAATTTTCATTCAAACAATTTTATTCTCTTTTTATAATTGCAGTGAATTTTTTTTTTATTTGGCCAACAAATCTTCTCTTGTTAATTTTCTTCCATCAATCATATCATTTAGTTAGAAATGCTGAGTGAATTTTCTGTTTGCGTTATGCAAGTTAATAATATAAGAAAATAAAAACAATTATCCATCATGTGTATTGAATACTATTAACAGTGAGGGGAATTATATTTATTTAATAGTCACAGTTGTTTTTCCTCTGTAGTCTAGTGAAAAAAATTTCATGGTTTATTTTCCATGATGAGTAATTTCTTTTAATGGTATAAATTTACTTTTTTTGTAGTTCATTTTATGCTATATCTCGTTAAAAGAGATAGTATCTACCACCATTAAACACATCTTTCAGTTCTTTCAACTGGAGTCTTTTAGTCGGAAATATTACCAGGTCATTGAGCAACTCAAATTCTAGTAATTTTATCAGGAAAAAAGTAAGAAAACGAATCAAGGAATCTAAATTCAAGGCATAGAAAATGTTCGACAGGCGAATCTTTCATCCTCTGTCATTATACCTTAGAAGAAATCTGTGAAATTATTATTTTCAATGACTGTCTGTTACTTTACATAAACTCTCGCCCTACACGCATCAATCTTTATTTTTAACATTTAAATTATACATTCATCAAACCTGATAATCTGTCAAAATGGGTTTCTTCCCATCAATCATAATTCTATGGTGCGTTTTGTTACAAAAACTGGTTTGATTTGATTATCAATGATTTTTTTTTTTTTTTGTATTTACAGGTTCTTTTTTTTTTTTTTTTTTTTTTTTTCATAATTCAATACAATAGCGGTATCATTCCTTCTTTTAAAAAAAGTTGAACAAGAATGGTAGAATATTATTTATTAATCAGAATTGGATATTCTTGATCATGAAATAAAAGGCCGGGATAGCCTGGTTTGTAGAGCGTCGGATTCGCGTCCCTTAGGTTGCGAGTTCGAACCCCGCCAGCCGAATATTCCCCGCGTGCTTGGTGGCTGACGCGCGTTAAATCTGTCGTGGTCACAAAGTCCTCCATGTCGAGAGTAATACCACTGGGGGTACTGGATCAGGGGTGATTGTTCTCTGATTCAGGTCTAAATTACGATCTGTGGATGAGTGGATGAAGTCCCCGTAAAAAGGGTTGTGACGTGTGTGTAGCTAAGTCGTTCTCTTGGCCCTAGATGGCGCTACTATAGAAACAAGAGGCACTCCCCCTCAGGCTTAAATCGGCTGTTTTCGAACAGCGGGCTTGCCCATGGCAAGTGCCATAAGAAACAACAACATGAAATAAACATGTAACTGCAGAGAGAATGTAGGAAAATAATTTTAAATCTTCAAAAATGTGATCTTTGAATTTTGCTGATAGTGAGAATCAAAAATATCTCTTTCGATGAAAAAGAAAACAAAGCACATAGTTTGATAATTTGAATATTTTGTTATAAATTGGAGGTATCTTTCTAGGCGATGAAATTTCCAAAGTAAAATATAATTATTTGGAATGAAGTTAGTAGTTATATTACTTGAAATTTAAATGTTATATATTTCTAATGACCTGTTTCTCAAATTTTTCTGTTATCTAAAGCGAATTTTTACAAAATTAATAATTTACTTTTAAATACAACTTACTAAATACAACATTATGAATCCATTTAAGCCCATTGAATGTATACACACTAATATGCTTCATAACAACTAAAATTAGTTCGAAGATTTTCAGTGGAATACATTGCGTCTTTAAATGTAATCGGAAAAAAACTTTTTAACCTCTGTCTTCATTTAAATTATCATCTGAGGAATTATCTTCCATTAATATACCAATTGCGAATAATCCTAAATTTCTGATATCCCAACTCGTATGCTCCATGAAAATTATTTTAGCTCTTAGAGGTTTCTAGTCTTCTTCCATACTGAAAACGATGCATAACTTTGCATCCTTTGATTAATATAACGAATTTATTTTATTATTACAATGATTATGAATAAACCAGGATTGTGTTGTGGGTAAAAGGCTCCCACACCTTAATGTAATGTTTCCGCCTTCGATCATCAACTGAGTTTCAGAATAGAAAATAGTGCTCGAAGTGTGGCGTTATTTTTTCATTCCCTGGTGATATTTTTGCTTAAACAGCGATATAAATTTACTAATATTTTCTCGCCATGGTGATCCAGAAGAATAGTACCCAGGGCATCTATATTCCCGAATGCCGTTCCCTGTCGCTATGCCCCTGGGTTTGTGATGATACGAAGTGTAAATTTGAAACATGCAAACGATACATTACTGTTTGCACCTGTGACCATTTTTATTCAATTTATAAATCATACTTATCTCTCAACTAAAAGTGTTTTATTTAAGATATAAATCTTGTTTGCGTAAAAGGGTACTCATGATAATTTGTGCAATTGACTATTTCTTATGAAAAAAGCTCTTTCTGGAAAGGATTGCATTTAATGAAATCTGCCCTTTTTTTGTGTTCTAGTTATTCACAGTATAGGTCACTGCATCAATTTCTACCATGTCTCCACGCAGCCTTTGGATCATTTGCGGTGTTTAACGCATGAAATGCAATTTGAGTAAGTAAACAAATTAATTCAAAAAAAAATAGAATTGATAATTAATTTAAAAAAACGACTAACATTTAAATCATTTCTTTTCTTCCAGCTCAGATTTCAAACCCACTATAGTCTTCTGGTTATTTAAAACTATCACAGGTATGGTTCTTTCTGTATATAACCAATACTGGTATTTTTATGACAACTTTCAGAATACAGTGCGAAAATACTGGATTTTTATTTTTCAATCTCATAAACATTTAAATTAAGTACATAGTGCATGACTTCGATTGGAAATTCACTATACACTCTAAAAGAACGGCACTTCAGTAGTTTAATTTCAGAATTTGTAAATAGCTAATCGAATCTGCCAAAGACATCTCGATCTACCTCGTATGTGTATCTAATGGACGCGTCAAATGTTCTTATGAAAACATTAAGTAGATAGGTATTTCAGATTTCATTCAAAACAATAGATGTTAGAGATGCTCGCCTCGTATTTGGAGGCCACTGAAGTCTCAAACATCAATTCGTAGAATAGCTGAGTGCTAAATGGATGCCGGATTTATAATATTGGATACCGGAGGGACATCAAAACAATATATTCTTAAAATCCACCAATGATGTTATTTTCAACATTTGTCCACTCTTCACAGTCGTAAAGTTTATTTTAATGGATCCACGTATAAAATGAAACGATTCTAGATTTTTCTTTTTGCACAACTACACAACGTCTGGAAAATGGTACATAGTTGGCGTAGTTTCTAGTTGTCTATGACAATTTTACCAGTCGTTTGAAGTTAGAAAATGAATAGTTATTAATATTATCTATCTTATGTAATCCTTTTGAATATTTAAAATTCTTTTATCATTGGGGTAAAACTGCTCGTTTTATTTCCTGCATCTTAAATGCTTACTGAATATTCTCTTTTAAAGATATTGGGAAAAAGTTTTTTTTAACGAAATATGCAGTTGTATTCCAATTTTCATTTTGCCTTTCAATGCGTTTTTCTTTTTGTTCAAATTATAAGCGAAAGTCTAATAAAAAAAATGATTTAAATAGAACAACATCCTTACGGTCAATTACAAAATAACATTGAATCTTCATAAAGTTACATTGAAGATAACATTGGCCACAAATCAGACAGTGAGATGATTTAATTTTAAAGGTATGAGTTAGGTTAATCAATATTTATTCAGGAAAGGAAGGTTTTAATCGTAATGCTTTGACTTTTACTCATGAGACATCAGATACAGCGTCAGCGCTTTCTCCTGTACAACAGAAAGATAAAACTATTATATTAGGAGATACTGTTCTGGCTAATGTCAAGCTGACAACTTTTTTGGGGGGGAGGGCGGGGGTGCTATTATTTTAGCCATTGGACTGCAATTTTTTTCATTCGCATTCCTCTAAAGATTGTCAGTTATGTAAAGGAAATAGGACAAATAAAAACTTTTGTAATTATTCGACAAAAAAAAAATAAACATTTTTTTTATGAATTACTGATTTTCTACTTGTTGTATTTAACAACCGATGAATTAACACCCGATGAGCTTGCAGAGCAATTTTAAATTTTGTAATATCGTGTATATTTTTTGTGTTTCCATGTAATCACCGTGTAGAAAAAGGAATTTAAATATTCAGTGGTTAAACTTCAACGAATAATGGCAGCAGAAAATGCTAGTTCAACAAATAATGGATTTATTATATTTGGCTGATTCTTGTTTCAATAAACCTGTCTAATCACATTGTTATGGAAGATTCATATTTTTTATCTTTGCGGTGATATAAAAATCTTATAAAATATTTCAGGTATTACTGGAGTTCTTCTGTTTGCAATTGTCTGCATTATCTTCATATTTGCTCATCCAAAAATACGAGAAAAGGCCTACAGCTACTTCTGGACCACGCACAGCTTGTACATTCTCCTCTATATTCTGTGTCTTATTCACGGCTTAGCCAAGATTACTGGAGTAAGTGCTTTCTCTTTTTCTCTTGTCTGATTCCGGCTTTATACCATGTCATTAAACTAATATAAATTATTTGGACATCCGTTTTTCAAAAAATGTACGCAAAATATAAAAACGATTTAATTACCATTTCAAAACAATTTTCACATTTTGAAAATTGTTTTATCTTCTACGTTTTCATTGATATCTATGCTCGAATTAAAACTGTTCGATTTTTTTACAGAAACAGTAAGAGCATATCATTATGTTTAAATATAAGTGTATTTAATTTTAAATTTATAAAAAGAGTTAAATGTCCCATTTGTTGTAGAATGATATGAAAAAAAATGATGAATTATACTTATGTTTTCTGAAATTTATTATTTATGGCTAATAATTTTTATTTATGATAATTACAATTGTTTGCCATAATTATTAAGTCATTGTTATTGCATCTTAAAATGAAATTATTATTTCATCTTTAATATAAGTTGTTCATTTAAGCGGTTGCATTAAAAAATTTTATAGTATAGAAATGACATTTTTAATCTTTCCTACAGAGTCCAAGGTTTTGGATGTTTTTTGTCGTCCCGGCCGTTATTTTTACATTAGACAAGATTGTCAGTTTGCAGACGAAATATATGGAGCTTGATATAATAGACACTGAATTATTACCTTCGGGCAAGTATTTATTACAGGATTTTTTTTTGTTTTTGTTTTATATGCTTCATTTTATTATAACGAGTGTTTTATTATAATTAACGAAGAAGAACATAAGTTTTTGTATACATTTAAAAATTTGATTCTTGCCACAGTAAATTCCTATATTCTATCATACAAACATACATTTAAGATTATATATAATTTAATATCATGCTAGAAATACATTATTTATAAAATTTGAAACCTGCGTTTTATGTTACATTTTTATTGAAAGTTTAATATATCGAATGCATTTTTATTGCTATGTGTATTACAATTTGCTTAGAAAATATTAGATTTGCATTAAATATTAGAAAATTTTAATAAAATGTATCCCAAAAGTCAAATGTTCATATTTTGTTTGAGATGTGGTGAATAGCATATAAGCCAGTTAATGACTACACTACACGAGCGTACGTTTTTGCATCTTGGTTTAGTTACTGGAATGCTAACCACGAGGTCCCAGGTTCTATCCTTCGCTCATCACATATCACTAAAGAGACTTGAACTCAGTTATGTTTCAAATTTAAGACTCGAACTAAGAAAATAGAATTGCATGATTTAAGGCTAACTTTAGCTGTATTGGTGGTATCTACTTTTTTTTAATGTATACAGCTAAAATAATAAGGTATATAGAAAAGAATCCTCTACAGGTTTTGATACTATTTTTATACCTCGTTCACACAACAGATATTCAACTATAATATAAATAAAAATCTGACGAAAATTCGAGTCACAGTTATATTCTTCTCCTGTATGATAAATGTGCCCATCGTCAGGCGGACTGTAATATTGTGAAGACAAAATTTTTAATATACGTATTTAAGTAATAACCCTTAAGTTTTACGAATCTTTTTAAATTGTTCATTAAGCATTATGTTTTGAATAGTTAATCAAACACATCAGCTAATCTTTTGCAGTTTTTTTTTCTGATTTAGTCTTACGAAATGTATGACAATATGTGAAAAATAGTACTTAAGGCATTTTTTATTATTTTAAGTTGTTGAGTTGGCCGTCCAAAATACTCTACTTTATCGGTACTTATATAGTATACCAGATCATGGAAGGCGGGAGAGACAAATAGAAAATCTGTTTTTCGGATTTAAATGAAAAAAAATATATTGATTTAAAAGGAAAAGCTTGAATTAGATATTGATTATGCCATGGGAAAAAAAGTATAGTGTATAAGGTACTGTAAATGATGGTGCTACAATAATAATCTCCATCGGATGAGAGAGAAAACTCAATTCCTATGGTAAAATAATAGTTTTTGAAAAAGAAAAAGACAGAAAATTCGCGTTTGCTTTAAGAAACGACAATTTTACTGCTAACAATGGGTACCTTTCATCTTTCTAATTGGGTCATCTTCCCCTTCTCATCTCCTCTTTATGCATACTTTTATTATTAGTAAAATTTAAACAGAAAAGTTTACTTGAAGTTGAAAAAAATTTAAATCATTTGAGTTTATAAAATCTTATATCAATGGGTATATATAAGATGAATTAATAAGCACGATTAGTACATTATTGTATCCTCTTGTGCTTGGGAACAGACGCATAAATATTCAGATTGCTTATAACAATATTTTTCCTAGGACTAAACAGTATCATTAGAAACAGAATATTTTATTGCATATAAAACAAACCTTGCAGTTTTTTAAATAAAAGAAACAATAATAAAAGGAAAATATATAGCAATTCTAATAGCTATTCCTGAATTTATGAGCCAAATTTGATGGATAGGTAAAATGCGTATAAAAAAGTTTTTGTATGGAAGTGTGGGAAAGGAAATGGAAAGGTTTTGCCGGAAAACGCAAAAAAATGCTGAAAAAATGAGAAGAAAGCTCTTTATTTACAAAATATTGCAGTAAGTGCACAAATGCGCCACCGCCAACATCTACACATCCCTAGTAGCGTGTAGGAAGTGATTGGAGTGTTCTTTCGAAGGTGTTTAGTGTTTCCCAAACAGTTGCAGTAGTAACTGGAAGTTTTGCATTGAGGCCCTTATCAGAATGAATTGCAGTCATGTAGACATTGTGATTTCCGCCTTAATTGCACTTTTTATTCTTTTCCCCATCTTCTTATACAAAAAATTCTTCTTTATAAGTATCTTACCTATCCTTAAAATTTTGCCCATGAATTCAAGGATGCCCTCTATACCCTGTATAAATCCTTAGAATCTTGTACAACAGTTTTACATTTTGAATTAGAATTTTTATTCATTTGGATACTTATTATTATGCATATATGAACAAATTAAAAATGAATTCTGCTTTTGATTACAGATGTGACCAAGGTGAAATTCGCTCGGCCGCCAAATTTTAAATACCTTTCCGGCCAGTGGGTTCGTCTGAGCTGTACTGCTTTCCGCAACGCAGAATACCACTCCCTGACACTCACTTCTGCACCCCATGAGAACTACCTATCTGTGCACGTTAAGGCACAGGGTCCTTGGACTTGGAAGCTCAGAAACTACTTCGATCCAAGCAATCTCAATGATGGACCTCTGCCCAAGGTGAGACTTATTGTGAGATCCCTTTTGGACTAAGTGATTGTTTCTGCATTATGAAATCAGTCATACTGCAAGATCCAAAAACAGGCCCAAATAAATATATATGTCGATGATTTTATGATTCATATATATGTCGCAGATTAATTTTTATTTAATGTATATTTTCAGATGAATTTCTGAATAAAATTACACAGTAAGAAACAAAATACTTTTGAATGTTTTGCCCTGAGAGTTTTGAACCAATAGTTAATGAACATCAAAACTAAAAACAAGGCCAGTTTTCTGTTTATTAAATCATTTTTCCTGTAATCCACAGGCAAAATCACTGGAAAAGAAAACCTGGGATAAAAGTTGAAATTATTTCTAAATAAAAACGTTAAGTTGTCAGGAAAGTATAGAAGAAGAGGGGTCAGGGTGGGGGAGGTACTGCACTTTAGACGCTTGATCTTTTTATTGGTGGGTTTTTTTTATTATTATTATTAGGAATCTTTTTATTTTTTCAAAACAAATAGTAACCTTGACATGTGTATGCAAGAAGTGATAAATTAAGCATGAAAATTGGCAGTGTATACGGGGCTTCTGCTAATGAAAACATATGAATATTCCTATAAATCTGATGCATTTTTATCTTCATGAAAATCACACGAATCTCAAATGTCCGAATAAATATTATTTATTATTAGAATCAAGTAATTTATCTTACTTTAAAGAAGAATCTATCTTACAATATTGATAGAGATTTAGATGTAATTTTCAGATGCATAAAATTTTAGTTTTTTAGAAAATACACTGAAAGCCAAATTATGAAATATATTAATGATTTCGAATCATTATGAAAACACGTAATTACATCTAATAAAAAAAATTAATATTTTTTGTTCCGAAAAGCTTTATAACTTATTAATTATGTTTTCTCACTCCCTCAGATTCGGTTGGAAGGCCCTTACGGAGGAGGAAACCAAGATTGGTATAAGTTCGAAGTGGCCGTAATGGTCGGCGGAGGAATTGGAGTCACGCCTTATGCTTCCATTCTCAATGACCTCGTGTTTGGAACCTCTACCAATAGGTACTCGGGAGTGGCATGCAAGAAAGTAAGTAGAATTTTTATATGCATGCACCACATGCTCTTATACCTCCTTAAACATTATATGATATTCACCGCACAAATCCAGATATGTATTGCTATTAAGCACACAAAACAGCTTTCAATAGCAAGCGAGTGTAGTTTTGAAACAGAAAAATGCGATCTAATAAATTAGAATACAGACATAAAAGCAATTGTACTGACTTCTGAAATAAATGATGTTAGAAGCCAGGTGGCTAACAAATGACTTCTGTTTTCAAAATATTTATCATCTAATCACTTTTTTGTTTCTATTTATGATTGCTTTACTTATTTGTTAGCTTATTTTCAAACATATATTTTTTAAATATTCTCTCGAGTAATACAAAATAATGCTAATTTTTCTTTCGAATTTCATTTAGTTGAATAAGGGAATATAGAGCTTTATCTTTTTCTTTCTTAATATAATTATTGTTATTGATCATCTAGCCAGAGCTTATATTCAGTTTCAATCGGTTAGGAAAACCAAATAAGAAATGAAATTTTTTTCTAACAATCTTAAATCTTTTAGCAGTTGAAACTCTAAAATATTTTGTGAAACTTTTTATGGGTGTTTTAACTTAAGCATTTGATAATTTAAAAATCTTTACTTAATTTCTTAATGATAAATTATTAAAATTTAATATTAGATTAATATTTAAAAATGTTTTGAATATTTGCCTAATTACAAGTTTCTATAAATTAATGAAAAATCATAAATCAGTTAAAGGAAAAAAAAAACTGAAACTGTACTTGGAATTCAATGGCACTAAAGTATACAGTACATAATAAAGTACAAACTAATATGAAAATCAATAGCTGATGACTATCTGATTTTCTTTCTTTAGATACGAATATAAAAAAAAACTCAATATCTCAGTTCGGCATACAAATATATTCAATACAAAGAGTGAGCACTCATAACGGCAATCGAATTTAGCAAACGAGTTTTGAACCATGGTCAAATCTTTGATAACATGGTCAAATCTTTGATGGCATGATGTATCATGTTTCAATAAGTTAATATACCTCACCAAACATTCCAAAATATGATTCATGGGAATTTGGATCCGGAGATCGAATTCATAATACCACATTGTGGTAGGGACAGGCATTTTTGAAGAAATTTATAGAAATTCAACCATGTCTTGAATTTCTGACATCGTATGTTGCCAGTAAGATTTAAGTTCCTTTCAAACTATCATCTTTACTGTTCATAAGTAAAAGACTGGTAAAAAACAATATTTACTTATCTAAATAAAGATAAATAATAAAAATAATAACCAAAGAAAAATTCAATTTATGGTTATTTGTCACACTTTTTAAGAAGCAATTACGACGTTTTTGACGTTTAATGTAAATTTTCCTTAGCCAGAAAGAAGCAAGTGAGATGCTATCATCGAATTTGCTATCTCGTGTGTGCAATCTATTGTGACTATTAAGCATTTCCACTCCGGCATTGCGATGGAATTAGAAGTTGTCTGGATATACCCTACCCCTCCTAGAAGTTTGCAACTTTGGTGCTGAGATACTCTGTAATAGATCAAAATCTTGCACAGTGTAATTATCGTAGATAAACATAGGGATGTTGTTTACTGCTTTTAAGAATGATTAAATATATAATTTTTTCTTTATTCTATAAACTATGCAGTAGATAATGAGAAAGAAACCTTGACGAGTTGGAAGATTTTGAAAATGAATATAGTTATTTTCTTCAAAAATATGAAGTGTTTAAAAATAAATATATTGATCTATATGTAGGATTTCTTTAGTAATGATGTTTCGTTTCATTCTGCAGGTGTATTTCTTGTGGATCTGCCCATCTCATCGACACTTCGAGTGGTTCATTGATGTGCTGCGGGACGTAGAAAGAAAGGACGTCACGAATGTTCTGGAGGTCCATATATTCATAACGCAGTTCTTTCACAAGTTTGATCTGCGAACGACGATGTTGGTGAGTGTTTTCCTTTTAATTCACGTGCTTGAATCCTTTTTGTGATTGCATAAAATCGTATCTTTTAGTAATCAGGCAATGATAGAATTTTGTTACTTTTTGGGTACGAAATTTCGCATATTATCATGTGCCAAGATCATATTGCCTTTGCAAGAGAGTCATCTAGTGGTAATGGCCAAAATAACAAAGAAATGTTAGCAGTTTTCAAGACAGAAGTGAAATTCGAGTGCTTACAGCGAGCTTTTGAAGAAAATGGAGACTCATTTTCGTTTATCACTTGTTTAATTTGGTATATTAAAGAGTATTAATATAAAGACTATAACTATATACTCTTAAAGAGAGTATATTAAAGTATTATATATAATAAGTATAAGATTATATATAATGAAATAATATATGAAATTTATATTTTTGGATTATTTTTCACTGTGACATAATCATTGTTTTTTGCCATTTGAAGTGTCATAGTGCGCTTTTAAAAATTTCAGGATTTAAAATACAATGATTAATATTGACTTTGATTTATTTACCATGACTTTAAAACTAAAAATAGTTTGGATTATTTTAATGAAACTATGACACTTACGCCATAATTTCACAAAGACAAATGTATTCAACATTTGTAAAATGAAATTTATGTATCCCCCTGACTTTCAAGTGGGATAGTTATAAAGAGATAGAACCATTATTGATTTCCTATAGAACGAAGCTTTATAATGTAATATGTTAACATAGATAATTACTACTTGGACAGATTTGTAGATATTTGTAAGCTTTCAGGGCGTTTTTCTTTTATGTAATTTGAATGACACATCTCTTATTCCACTTTATCTTACTCACACTGCTAATTTATAGTAGGTCCTTGCTTGGCTTTTGACTTTGAAAAGACTTGCAAGAGATTTGCATGTTTTTCTACTTTTTTTTTAACCTTCAAAATGATGGGTCAAATTTATACTACTGGTATTTTTTATTGTTTTGTAAATCTTGTATTTGCTTGTTATTCAAAGTTATGCTAAAAGAACTGAATTGAAGTATCTTTGTTTTAGATAACAAAAAAGTTGTAGAATTTAAAATCACAGTTTAAGTAGTCTATTATTTTTATTAGTCTCCGTCTTATCGTTCTACTCGTTGACTGTTGAAATCTCTTTACTAAATACTACTTCTTTTTCTTCTAGTACATCTGCGAGACTCATTTTCAGAGAATATCTAATTGCAGTATGTTTACTGGTTTGAAAGCTGTCAACCACTTTGGAAGACCAGACATGACTGCTTTCTTAAAATTTGTTCAACAGCAACATGCATACGTAAGTAAATTAAACTAGTTGATTTTATTCCCAGAACAATACAAAGATACTTTTTTGGAGGTGGAGGGTAAAAATACTACTCGTGTAACAAAAACAGTTGTGTGCTTTATGCTCGATATACTATTATGAATTGGTAATTGGATATACTATTATGAATTATTTATATTGGAAAAATTTCTTAAACATCATTTAGTTCTAAAAACATTTAAAAAAGGAATATATTACGAATTAAAAAGTTTTCTTTCTCAACTATTTTGAATACTTAAATAGCTAGCATTTAAAGACCTAACATTTATCCACTATTTTGTTTTATATTATTTAACACATTTCAAAATGTATACGAATTTTGAGGGATTTTCATGGAATTTTGCTGTGAAATTTATTGAAATAAGAATTTTATTACAATACCTATTAATCTTAAAAGTTGATGCATTAAACATTTTAAGGATAAAGGTATGATTATGCTTTGCGTTTTATTACTTCGATTAATTTAAAGATGATCTTGGGAACTTACGTCTTGTGGATTTTCTTTTTATTTGAAAAGGATTCAAAACATTCATATAAAATGATTATTTCAGTCGTACTAAAATATCTTTTCATGAAAATCATTGAAATTTTCAAAGAAGGACAGCAAATAAAGCGTTTATTTAACTTAAACAATCTTTAACGGATTATATAAAGTCTAAATGTTAGTATTTTTCAGTTGTTAAAATTTCTTTTTCTTCACGGTTTTACAACTTATACTATATTCTAATTCTGTATTTCATTTTTTCCAGGTGAGCAAAGTCGGTGTTTTCAGTTGTGGACCATCCGCAATGACTGAAAACATCACAAAATCTTGCGAAACAGTAAATAAAAATCGCAAGCTACCTTACTTCATCCATCACTACGAGAACTTCTAGAAACGGACACTTAAACCATCAAGTTGACTGAGATACTGACAACGCTCGATTCCAGCGGGATGAGTGTTGCTCAGGGCAGAAGATAAACCCAAACAAATAAGCGAAAAGTTCTTACTGCTGTGATTTACTTCAGATTGAAATTTGTGTGAAATGGGGCTTATGCATTTTTTTTCCAAATAAGCCCCTCACATATCAAACGTAAATGGAGCGTTGTGCGTTTAGATAAAGCGATGCCAAATTCTCTTTGATATTTATTCGATGAGAACTTTTTGTATATGGATTTTAGAATTATTTTAAATGTTGTTTATGGCAGAATATTTCTTTTTTTTTATTGACAAAGAGAATATTTTTTTTGTGTGCATTCTATGTATATTTATGGAGTGAAACGAAAAAACAACTATCGCAATCCTTGTTCTTACAAAACAGTGGTGCTACAACAGTTACGAATTGTTTATAAAAAGCTTTATGCATCCAGAGTTTTTATTTATAGCTAATTGCTTTAACAAATGAGAATAGCATTCATAGAATGAAAAGAAAATGGTTTTGTACAGTTAAAGTTATTGTAATTAAAAGTCTATACGTGTATTAGATTGCTGTTATGCAAAACTGCTTCCTTTTTTTCGGTTGAAATATGCATGTCAACAAGGATTCCTATGAACATTATTGTAGTTAAACTATTTATTTTTGTGTAATATTATGAGAATCATAATTTTATGTCTGTTTCTTGTTTAAAAAGTTGAATATTTGACTTGCTTTTATAAATATGATAAATAAAATGTGTTTTATTTAAAACAATCAGTACAAATTCTTTTAATTCAGGCTATACTCATTTTCTCAATTTAACACCAACAGAATTAATTGGTTTTAAGTTTTAAATTAAATTTCGCATTCACGTATCTGTAAAAATCATTTATTTAGTTCATTATTTTAACATATTAAATACGTTTGATTTTGTGTCTATAAACCATCTCTGAATTGCTCAGTTTTAAATCAGCCCCATACAACATAAGTGTTTTATCAATGTCTTTTATAAATGTTAAAAGGATGGCGATTTTTTTAAAAATTATTTAATTTTTATTAAATATAGTTTTTTAATACATGTATATATTATGAAATACAATTCTTTTACTATTCTTCTTTCAAATTTGCGAGTATGAAATATTCGGGAGTCATGCGCTTATTAGCTCTATGGAATTGAAAATGAAACTTTATAAAACAGATATAGCATATTCAATATTTTCTAGGATACGAAGTGAATCAAACTAATGAATGGGATACAGTTGCTATGTTAAAATATTTCCTTCAAAATAGATGTATAATTATATAAAATATAAAAAATCATTTCAATCTCGCGCAATCTTTAGAGTATCAATAGCAAATTATGCACTTTCGATGTTTTGCTATTTCGTTAGCTGTAAAAGGAATTCAAAGTCAAGACGTTGCTGTCATATACGCCTCATTTCTGAAGAAACCTTAGAAGTTGCAAGCGAAAAAACCGATTTTTCCCCTTTAATAATATACATTTGAAGAAATTTCTACAGAAAGAAATTTTCTAAATTTATCGTTAAAAGACGGCTGAATTATATTTAATTATTAGTTTCAAAGTTGGTATTTTCTTTTTTTTTAATTTCTCGATGTTTATTTCTATTCTTCGAAATATATTTTTCTCGAATCTGTTACATGTAAATCTAATGGCCGGCCCTGCAAGACGTCACAGTCAGATAAACACAGATATACAAATTTTCTTTTGTTATTATTAGAAGTAGATATGAGAATCATTTTTGAATTCCGAGCGCCCAATATTTTCTAAAATAATTATGATAATTCAGCAATAGTATATTTCCTATTGTGTATGAATATCAAATAATTTTACAGATTCGATCAATAAACTATCAGTTTTAGGTCGACAAATGATGCATTAAATAAAGAGACTATAATAAGAAATTACATTTAATCATTTTGAACACAAATATTACAAAAAAAGAAATGAGTTACTTGAACAATAATAAAAACAAAATAAGCTCTCTAAATATGTACAGCAAAACTAATTGTCACACGACTGAGCGTTGCAGTCGTCTCTCTAGCAAATGGGACATTAAGCTAATATTTGCATGTAGTTACTTCCAGTTCCTCCGAGAGATCTGTACAGCTGAGTTCTCGCTGGAAAGGCTTCTCTCTTTTGACGAAGTAATAGAGGTAAGGGGCGTCGTGAAAGTGGTGGGCACCAGTCACGTGGCTTATGACGCCCCCTAGGAGAAGTTTCTGTCCCAGTTCTTCGGCTTCGATATCGTCTTTGGCGACACCTTCCTGAATAAGCCAGTCGACTAATTGGTGACCCCAAAAGCAATTTTTGTAAAAGTCATCTTTCCATCTGATGTAAATAATATTAAATGTATTTTTAATCAATTCTTAAATAATTCCCTTATATAAATAATACAATCGATTTCTATTGAATCTTTCCAAATTGTATGATATTATATAGCATTTGAGGATAGATTTTCAGGTTAGAAACTAAGTTTTATATCAATATTTTTCCTTTTTTATGTAATTTATAAAGCATAATTCTTTAAAGTAGCATAAAAGGTTGCAGTTATACAATAAGGAAGCATTACCAAAATACACACGTTGAATTATTGCTTTTATACACAAATTAGAATATCTGTCCATTTTTATAAATTAAATTTATAAATTATATTTATTAAATTAAACTATAAATTAGATTTATCTAATTTCAAATCCATTTTTCGAAATAAATTATTACATTGTAAATAATCTAATTGTACAGTGGCTAAATTTTTAATGATTAAGAATATCATATATGATAAACTGAACTACAATTATGTAATTCAATAGTGATGAAAATTTTGAATATTGTGAAGCTCGTCCATACTGGGCAATATCTCTGTGGGTACTCTTGGCGGAGGTTATCAGTAGTACAATTCTATCTTAAATCAGTTAGAGATCCGTTCAGATAACGCTCTCTTCAGTAATGATATGGCCGTTTGAGGCATGCTTTTTGCTAAACGAGGGGTAAAACACACGATGGTGAGTTTCGTGTGTCTTTGCCAGAGTGTCATCTTTCGTGATGTAAAGTGTGCAAAAGAGCATTGCTATGCGACTATTTAAAAAATCCTTCAGTTTTGTACCATAAGTCATTTTATCCCGATTGTTCAATTTGGTTAGGGAAACATTTGATTTGTTTATTTTCTTCTGTGGTGTTGATACAAAAACTTGTCAACTGTTTTATTCAACTGACATTAAACTGGTACTGTAAACTTAAAGGAAGATAGATGTTTTTTCAATCTTTTATTAAAAAAAAAAAATCGGATTCCTTTGAGACAAATACAATTTGGTATTGCTTAGCATATATCCTTAAAATGTATTATTAATTCCTAAATTATTTAATAATGGCATAGGAAATAGTTTAAAAAATACTTTTTTAAAAGAATATTTAATGAACAGTTCAGTGTTATACTCAATATACAAAGAAAACTCAATCACATTGGGAAATATTTAATAGACGTTCTGATTCCTGTGATTAGTTGATGTATTTTTTAAAGCTTTTTAAGACTATATCTAGATATGGAAAATAAAAATTGGTTCGCTTTGTGACAGAGCTATTTCTATTCGCCATAAGCAAATGAGTTAACTTTAAAATGCCATAGAGAAAGTAGAAGACTTTTTGCAACAACAATGATTGGCAAGCCGAAAGAGATTCGAGACTTTTTTTTATCAGTAGTTTGATTTTACCATACAATTTTTCTCATTGAATTCTCATCAAGATTATTTACAATCTAAGAATAAACTTGTAGGCATTATGACTATCAAATAAAACAAAATTATTGAATAGTAATGCAGCATAATGAAGGAAATTAATTTCTTCCCTCATTTTATTTAAAAAGTCTTGAAGACAATTCAACTTACTTTCTGTTTTTAGCGAGGTTTTGAAAGCACTTTGAAATGTAGTACGTATTGAACTGATGGCAGAATTGTGCTATTTCGCTTGTATTATCCACTTCGGAAGTATTTGGAACGAATTCCTCTTTCCCATTTCGGATCTTTCTCCACCTAAAGTATATGTAAATTATGATTAATAGCAAATGTATCATTGTTAAAAAAATGTATTGTATTTATCAGTTTTTATTTTACAGTTACTAAATACAATTGATTTAAGATTTTTAGGATGGTTTTATAAGATTTAATTTGCTTCTTTAATAGTTTAAATTCTAATATTTCTGGAACAATAAAAAATTAAATAAATTCTTCAAATATAATTTTCGTGGCAAATATACTCAAAATGTTGTAAAATCATTTATTACAATCAAATTACAAATGAACAGAACAAATTTGGTAGATTTGATAAAGTCTATAATACAGTTTAAAATATTCTACCAGTTTACAAATTAAATGCTTTTCGTCCATTCAGAGTGAAACAAGATATGAAAAGGATAATTTTCTTAAAATTTATTCATTTTCTAGGAATAACTACTTTTTATTTCGAAGGAATTATAGTGATTTCAGTATTGATGCTTACTTCATCAAAAAGCAAGTGTGAAATTTTTGATAATGACTCAAATGGAGATAGAATGAAAGAAGGGTACTGAAAATAATCCTCTAGATAGATCTGCTCTACTTGTTTAAAAATTTTCACCTTTTATTCTTTATTTATCAATAATGTTATCAATATAATCAGAATATATTCCCATTCTAAAAATGGAAGAAACTTCAAGTCATAAGTATATGCAGCAGGTCAAGAAAGAAATCGGCGACAGGTCACTTTGAAGAATAGACCTTCAATTATTGTAATAAATAGATAAGTTTCCAATAATGGAGCAATGATAATTCTAGACGCCGGAAATGAAGCCTATCATATTCTCATTTTCAGATCAATTTCATAATGTGAAGGACAACTTTGTCTCTAGTTACTTTGTACTATTCACAGGATTTCTTCAATAATACCAAATACATAAGGTGAAGGGATACTTTGAATGTTTTGAAATAACGTATTGATTTTATTTTGAATTATTAAGACAAGCTTTTGTTTGAGAAATGAATTGTGTAATAGAAACATAAGACTTGTAGACAAGTCTTATATTAATTTTGAATGTTTGTATCGAGTGTTCTAAAAACTATCTAGCAACTAGTAATTCGATCGATATTCTGACATATATGAGTGAAACCGTTCATTATTCAAAGATTACCTTTTGCTATGTCATCATGTAACCCCACCTAAATACTGTAACATCCTCACTTTCAAGCATAAATTCATCCACACAGCATCACAATATGCGATCATCCCTTTCCATTAGAGGAAAAAACAATCCAAAATTGAAAATTTAATTTATTATCAAGAAGTTCGTTTTCATTCCATCCTTTCCTCTTATTCAGTGGAATGCCATTATTCTAATGCCTATTGAAGCAATCAAAGTTTAAGTACTCATAAGAAGTATTATAATTATCCATTCAAACACGCATATATATATATATATACATATAAATGCCCTTATTATTTTATATATTAAATATTCCTGTTCGTAAATGAATATCTAGTTGTAAATAAAAAATCATTTCGTAGTATTTTTCTGTTCGCTTAACTTCACAGCTGCTTTGAACAGTTATGTGTAAGAAGAATGGTGCGTAATGAACAGCAGTTTAATGTAGCCATTATATCACACAATTCAGTTATTCACACAAGGTTGCAACTTGAACGGATGAAGTAAAAATTTTTTATTTAAACAGGAATTTCTTTCGTTACACCCACGATCGACTTGAAAGCCAGAAATACTGAAGAGAAGGGTGGTTTCAATGCGAAACTTGCTTCATCTCATTCTTTTAATCCCATTCTTTTACGATACATTAAAATAATAAAGAGGGGGAATCATCCACAATGGTGAATAAAATGTAACTGGTCAACTAGGATACACGATTAGCCTGCGCCGGATATAACATGTTGCATACTGAAGTGTAATAAAAATATATGGCATGAAATCTATAAAATATATTTATTCTTACCGGAGTAAAAGTAAAGTAAGTATAGTAAATAAAGTAAGTATTGTACTGCATGCAATACTTTTAAATAATGAACTTTTAACTAACCTAATGGTATTCTTACACACATTGATCACTATGTGAAGAGATTTTTTTAAAAAAAAGAAAAAAGGAAGAAAGAAAGAGGAATTCTTAGCTTTGCTTTTAATAATTTGAACATTTTTTTATTTCAAAATAGTAAATAGTATTAGTAGTTCTTATTCATTTCGAATGAGGATAAAAATCATGCAATCCATAGATTTTAAAAGAATGCGTGCTTTCCCACAGAAAGGCGTTATAAATGCATTTAAACATGATGAAATGTATCGAATACATACCATTTTGTCATCTGAATCGAAAGAGTTCGAGCATCTATTCCAAATGTTAAAAGGATGAAAAATCCCTGCAATAAAAAAATAACAATGCTATTTATTTAATAAGATTTTAGATATAAAAAAAAGAAGTAATAAAGAATTATATTTGGTGAATGAATGTCAGTTATTTATTTCCAAACTGAAATAACTTTTATAATAATTTGGTTTTCCTATAACAGCGTACAATCAATTATTATAACCCTTCACAATTTTTTTTAACTCTTAAATAAATATTCAGTTAATTCAATTATTATTCAGAAAGTATGCTTCCCACATAATTAGCTTGGATTATACTGATGCAACGACACATTATTGAGATGTCTTGAATTACGAAACACTGGTGCTCTGTGAGAATTAAGACACTTCTATCGAACATATTAGTTAAAACTTTCAAATTATCTTAATAGCTACCTTCAATGGGCTGAAGTAAAATTTATTATTTTTTTCTCCTAAAAGCTCTAAGTGTTAATTTATGTTCTTGGGCAACAAGAATATAATGCCGATTAAAATTCATAGTCATCCGTGCCAAATATTTCAATTGACCTTCATAAGTGAACCCTATTAGCACAAAATGCTCAACAAGATTGTTACGATATCTTCCCGATATTAGCCTGCTTTTGAATATCGAATAACATCATGTGCTACTAGGGTATTATTATATTATTATTATTACAATATTTTGTGCTACTAGGGTACAGTTGATAAAATAATTTTCGACAAAATACTCATCATGACCGCCCAGTATTGACGATAGCAATGTGAAGCTGGCGAGGTCGAGCATACGAGCTATTTGCTAGCGTTGAAGCCTGATCTTAATTATTCCAAAGTATCTGTTGTTCCTGAAATTGTGCCCCTATGTGTTATGAAGAACTTGAAACTCGAAAGCAAACTAGCTTCTATCCCAGTTGGCCAACTTTTTATGATATACGTATACCAAACTTGTCGTCTTTTAATTCAGGAGACCAATAGTTTGAAAAATAAGGAACAATTGCTGTATCAATTCCAATAAGTAAATTACTCTGATTTTCCTCCTTCTTTCAGCACTGACAAGCTGGTGTTTTAGATAAATATTGTTATTTAAATATTTATTTCTCATTTAAAAAAAGAAAAAAAAAATACTTGTGCGTCACATGGCTTTCAATACATCTTATATATATATATATATATATAGTAAGGAGAGACTTCTTTCAAGCAAGTACAGTAAAATGGTGTATGAATGAAAATACGCAAATCGAAATTTTAATGAGCTATTTCGATTATTACAAATTTAATGCTACTAATGTTAGTAATTTTATAAATATTTTTCATGCACTAACAATATATGAAATATTAAAAATAATAATTAAATCTTAAAATTAAACATTTATTCTAAAATAAAATTTAAAAGATTGATTGCTTTTTTTTGTATACAAATTATAACTTCCCTATTTTATATGATTTATGAGCATGCAGGTAGATTTTTATTTTAAAAATTCTAAAGCGTTGTCTGACATATTTATTGATTGTATTAAATACAGTATTGTGAGTCGAATTAGCATACTGAATGCATACACCCATCGTTTTGAGGAATAAAATCAGTTCAAAGATTTTCAATTCAATTCAACCATTGAATTTCTCTGGGCAAATGATATAATTTCTCCTTCATCATATAATTATCACCAATAATATCCATAAATTCATCAACTACGAATAATTTTACTGAGACGAATATAAAATGCTAAATGAGAATTGGAAAAACTTGCTTTACTGTATTTTAATTCCTACATTGTATAATGGAAGATTAAATAAATCGTTTGAAAAATTAGTTGGATGGCTAATATTTCCATTTATCATATTACTGTATGCTTGTTAAAACTCTTTATAATGGAAAGAATCTTTTTAAAAAAATGTTCACTAAACTTCTTTAAGAACAAGACGTGAATGATAGTTAGTGGCGCCATCTATAATGCAATGCGTCAGTTAATATATTTTTTCGGTATTGGATTTGAAAATGAGTGTGTAAGAAATGTGCCTCGCGTCCACTTACTTCGTATTCTACAATGAAAGACAATATATATATATATATGAATTTTCATTTGAAAATAAAATAATATTCATTTAGTCCGAAGTTTTCGCACATTTATTTCATTGGAGATTGGGACAACAACTGAAAAATAATATTTTATTATGCGTTCCAAATAAATTGAAATATAGATAAGTACAAAGCAAAATGTTTTACAAAAATATTACCTGCCCAATGAATAAAATGGACTGTAAAAATTCCAGAGGTATCATGATTTCTAAAGCCATACTGTGTACAAGTTTGTATATGTTCGAAACAAATTTCTGAAACGGAATATATATATATATATCGTTAATGCAAAGGAAAATGAACCAGCATAAAAACAAACCTTACTCAAAATTAGATAGATCGAATTTTAGTTAATTAATATAACGACCATAACTATACAGGATCTTAAGAAAAGTTCGTTTATAATATCTTACTTCCTTGAATTCATAAAAAATCATTGATTTAGCAAAAATTATAAAAAGATAATATTATGCTTCTTTCACGATAACTGATTTATAATGCTTGATTAAATAAATGTTATTTTATAAATATGTTTTTTTCCTTAGATATTAACTATTTATTTCGAAATTATTGTTTAATGGTTTATTTTATAATTTAAGAATACACACTAATTTCTTTTTTGTTCTCCTTCATTAACTTTTTTAATATATTCTATGATTACATAAACATTAATACATTCTACATTTTAATATACTGGATATACTGTGAACTAAATATCTACTCATTTTGTCGATTAGAAACACTTGTAATCGATTCTTAAAAGAAGTCTAAATAATGTCTAACATTTAGTAATTATTAGACAATCGCAATCATGGAAGACAAGACCTATCATGAAATGATTTTTTTCCGAACTATTATCTTCTCTGATTTGTACAATTTGATATGTACTTTGCAAATCAAATATTAAATCAACCGCACAATAATGAAGTGACATCAACGTAAAAATGTAGGCATTTTCTATAATATTAAGTAACTTTTCTTACCACTGCTGTCGATATGAACAACAACAGGAGAAGACTAAAAAATCGAAAGGTCCATTGTCGATTATTATTTGAATATTTGTCCTGTCCTTCGTGCAGTATTTCTCGATAGTACAGATCAGCTTCGTCTTTTTCGCTTAGTTCGGGCGGCATGCAGCTGGGTCGCTTCCTATGTAAAAAAAAAAATAATAATAAATAAAAAATAAAGTTTATTTAAATTAACATAAGTTAAGTGGATACCGATTTCACAATTTCAAATTCTTTTGTCCTGAATTTAAACATTTTTGCTTGCTACTGCTTCCTACATTTTACATTTGTAAAATGTAGGAAATAGGATTTGTAATTGTAAGTCAAAATGGCTATTTCCAAGGCAATTATTAACTATTTTGTATTTAATTTTTTTACACGATTACATATAAATGTTTATATTGTCATACCACATCATCTGACATAAGAATTTGTTTTCATTGATGAGGCTTTTTCTTCTTTGTTTTATATCCTTCATTTCCATTGATTTAAAGTTACGAACAATGTTTGTAGTTGATTCAGTGTTAAGGATTCAATTTACCATTTTTATAAAATGGAATATTTCTCTTTGATTTCGCTCGTTGTTGCAAGAGTTTTATCATAGTTGGTCTTCATGTCTTTAAATTAACTGCTTCTAAGTTATTGTAAGACATGAGAAAAATGTGAAGCGAGGTTAAATGATTTCACTTTATTATCCAGTGCTCAAAATACTCTTCAATATTAAATTTACCCACATTATTTATCAGTATCCAGCATCCAACCTCTAGTATCTTATGCCTAATTAGTTTTGAAAACACAAATGGGCAAGCATTAAAGTCTTTTTATACAAAATACAAAATGAAACGAAAATTCTTAATGTAATTTTTTTAAATGCTTTATTTATTTTTACTGTATTTATAAAATTTCACAAAACTGAAGAGCCTTGACTGAAGGAGTAGAGTCTCATGTTGAAGGCAGAAAATTTCTCCCTTTTATTAAAAACATATTTTTCAACTGCCGTTTTGCGACTGGCGTTCTCACCATTGTTTTGGACAGAAGGTACCAGAGTTGTCATTATGTGTTTTGTAAATTCTCGTTAACCATTTTCGAAAGAAATATAGAGGAAGTGTCCAAATGCAAAGTGTTATACTCGGTTACCTTATCTTAGTGTCTTCTTTTATTGTCCTTTAGGACGTGTGTTATGTCCTTTAATATTTCATTAAAAAGATTAAATCATTTAAGCTTCTTTCCTTAAGAGTTTTGTTTTTCCCTAGCAGGAATAGTTTTTGGCACCCAATGGTAACTAGTTTTGTTTACGGTTATATAGAGAATAGAAAAGAATTTTAAAACATCTTTATGTGCATGATAGTGAAATGTTGTTTGTATGTTGAATATGTCACATAATTCCAAAATCTAAGGTCTTTGAGATTGCATAAAACACTGGTAAATAATCTTAGTTTGTGAATTATTTCTATAAAATTCAGGAATAGCCAGTTCTGGGTAGTCGAGGAATTTAATGTTCGTAGATTTCGTTGCATTTAAAATTTATTCGTAGTTATGTCTTTTAGTCTATTTTTGAAGTCAGGCTTTTGAAAACTGCCATTGAATTTTCCTGTTTACAGCTTTAATATTTTTACAAAAAAAAAAAAAAAAAAAAAAAAAAAAAAAAATGAGGAAAATAAGTTCATGCGGAAAATTAACTAAACAGATACACATTAAAAAAAATCCAGTGCTGTTTAAAAAGTGGTCGAGAATAAACTTGTTCGTAATTAACAAATTAATTCTTTGTATATTTTTAGAAAGTACAAGTTCATACAGTTGTACTCTTATTCTCTTGAATTTGCGATTCCTTGCGATTTGTCGATAATAACTTATTCAGTGAAATTGACGTTTGAATGAACAATTACTTTTGTTAACTTAGAAAATTATATGAAAGATTAACGGAATAATTCCTAAACAATTCATTATCTACAGGTTTAGATTATATTGGATTTTTAAATGAGTGATTTAATGGTAATTATAGAAATTAAATGATATGAATAATTAATTATGGTAAGATGGTATAATTATAAAAATCTTATAACCATCGCATGTAGTATTAAAGAATGTTTGAGCAAGAAAAAGAATGATATGGACTTTTTGAGACAACAATGTGAGTTTAGTATCCTACATTTAAAAAAATAAAAATATAGAAAAGTATTAATTGCTTGGAATTCTGAATAAGTATCGGATGTAATGCTATTTAGAATAGACTTTCGTGACTTAAAAATAATGGTAAGGGGAATATCAAGTGCAAAATAAGTAAAAAAAAAGTCAATAAAAAGTCTGAAAAGAACGTAATTTTCTAATAAATATTTTGTTTTTCCTTTTGCCTTCCATTTTAACAAAAATTTGAACCTGAAGTAAATATAATTAAAGATAGCTCCTCCTCTTTTTTAGTGAGCTGTTAGATGTTCTTCACAACTTAATTGATAGTTAAAAAAAAGGGCTGCCTAATGTAAAAAAAAAAGGCTTATGACGCTCATTTTATTTTTTGAATTGGTGAAAAGCATTACGTATAATTTGTAACGATGCAACTTTATACAGAGAATATAGTATGCATTTATCATTATTAGTCTGAAAATGTTGAAATATCTTCAGGATTGTTTACTAAATTCAGATTAAAAATCTAACATTAACTTCTTAAATTTTGAATTATCATATTGCAATTTAATATCTTTTTCTCGTTTCTTTAAAATTCAATTAAAAATGAAATTTCATAAAAGTTATTTGAGATGCATTACCTATTTTATATTCATTCATTATAAAGTTATGCTATTAAATTAAATATGAAATATCTATTATATTTACCTTTTGTAATGTGTAGCTGTCACATTTCCTGATTCTAAACAAAATATCGGATTTTCAAAGCCAACCTTCTTCTGAAGTTTGTTTTCCCAACCTGCATAAAATTAAATTGGCAATAGTTACACTTATTATTTTGAAAAGACAACCTCAAATTGTTAGGCCAATACTTACTTCCTTATTTCTGAATTCAATATCTGTTAAATCAAATAAAAATGATAAAATAAAATTGAGGATTATTAAATATTGACATTTACAATGAATACAAGTTCATGAAAAGCCATCACCAGGTCAAGCAGGCATTTAAACATTCAACATACACAAAAGTTTCTTTAAAAATTTATTGAAAGTCACTTTAATTAATTTTATGTCTCTCTTGCTTTGTGTTATCCTTATATAATTAATTTTCTTCATCTTTTGTCAGAGAAACAAAGTATTTCACAACCATGTGTATGCACTTCTAGAATGTGTAGATTGCCCAGCAGCGTATTAGTATCACATAACACAAGTTCGTGCTCTTTGTAGAATTGCAAGAGACTAGAAACTTCAAGGTCATTCGCAATTGAGCAAAAAACGCAAGATACGAATACACATTATTGGATGACGTATATATTATTAATAACAATAGGCATGTTCGTGAAATTCAAAGAAGTCACACGAGGTGTTCAAAATGACACTCAGCAGTTGTGACACCGACACGGTGAATTACGAAACCAAGAATGATGACAGCATATTTGTACAACCTGCTGCTAAGAAGATGTGTTCAAAAATATCCTTTGTGCTGCCTTTGGGGTAGTTATATAACAAACTCCATAAAAAATAATCAACTCAAAACAAAGTCAAATTACAATGCCGAGGAATGTGTGAAGTAATGAAGTCCCTCTCCAGTGATGTTCCCATATCACGGTTTGCTGTTGATGAATATTATAAACGAAATTAGATGAATCCCATTTTTCTGAAACCATATTTTCGCAGCATAGCGATTATTGGACATACATTCGGTATTTCAAAAGTTCTGACAAAATTTTCCACCATAAATATTTAGTAAATTCAACTTTTCAAACGATGAAAGTTAAAATATAAGTCATTCGTTTATTAAATAGTTACTGACAATGCCAGGCCAAATGTACGAAAAAAGTGTTCGCATCATATGAGGGTTCGTATCTAGTCAGAAAGGAAACATAGTGGATATTTAATTACTAGATTATATTAGAGATTATTTCATTACTAAAAGATAGGTCCATCTAGACTGACTGTTTTCTTGTTAATAATGTCTCAGATATGACCATCACAGAATAGTTAATAAAAGTTATATTAGAAAATCTCATATACACTGGTAGAGTAAATAAGAAATAAGAAATATTATTTTTAGTAAACTTTAAAGGAGAATATAAAAGAATATTATAAACGAATTATGTGGAGATAGTAATAACATTAATTAAAAAAATCAGGTTTTGGAATTTGCAGCGAAGGCCCGCTCTGAAACTTGTATTGTCTTAGAGGCATCCGATTTCTAAATCGGGTCCTGGATAACTTGGATCAATCAACATTTTTTGATTTCCAGTGAATTTTTAAATCTTGGCTTACTAAAGCATTGGTACACTAGTCATAGAGAAATTTTATAGACTCGATAAAAGCAGAAGCCCAAAATCTTTTTTGTATTCTCTTCAATGAATTATGTCGCGAAAAAGAGAGAGTGATTTGGAAACTCTAAATTTCAAATATTTTAATTTTATAAAACCAAAATTTTAAATGAATAAATAAAAATCTTTTTTTTTATCCAACTCACCTCATTTGAAAACTGAAAACTTTAAAGAGCTAGAAAAAGACTATAATCAAATGGTTCTTTAATTACATAATTTTTGAAGTTTAGAAATGTTAAATATCTACTTTTCATGATGCTGAATTGTATATTCCTGTTAAATTGCAGTTATGTTTCTATTGCATGAATGTGAAATGTGATCGTATTGCTGGGAATTAATGAACCTTCTTATTGAGACAAAAGGAAGCACAACTTCATCATAGTTTATTTCTTAAAAATGCGTGCTTTGCTTTATAATATCCATTTAAAGTAATTTAGACATTATAATTTTTCAATCAATACAACGATTAAATGAAAAGGTAAGAATATTATTTTTTTAAACTTTTTTTCAGACAATTATTTTTTGAACATTTTTAGACATATTAATATTTCAATGTAAAATAAAATGTTCGATATGGGTTATGAAATTCCTTTTGTTTTAATGCTTAATGTTGTTATTTATTTTAGCTTATCTTCTAATGTTGTAAACAAATTAAAGAACTTTGATCATTTTACCATCTGACATTTAAGTAGATTAAACATTTAGCAATTCCTAACATTTCAGCAATCAAACTTTTAATAGCTTCATTTCTAGTAACGAAAATGATAAGCGAAGTATTTTTAACATGCGAATAAGATGTACTATAAGAAACAAAGTGTGCTTAGAAAATTATTTTTTGATATTTTCTTTGTAACGATCATCCTTTAGGTTCCGAATATGTATCAAAGGCATCATTTCGGAAGAGCTATATGATATTTTAAAAACATTTTGTTACTAAATTTTTCAAATTACTTGAAATTTTTTCTGTCTCAATACTTTTTAAGTAATAAGCAATAATATTTGAGAGACAGTGCATAAAGTGTAAAGTAATAGAAAATATAAAGTGGCTAGTTTTTAATCAAATTACTTCGATTTTGAAACTTCTAGAGAGTTTATTAGACAAAGTTTTTATTTGAAATTTTCCTGTTGACATAAAATAAACGTGTGATTGGCATTTATTTATTTATTAATTAATTATCATATTTCGATACATCTTTACATCTTTACTTTCGATACATCTTTAGGAAATTGAGCCAATTCACGATTCCAGAAAATTTTATGCATGCGTAATAAATTCATTTTATTGTATGTAATAAATTAAAATTCACTTTCAAGTACTTTATTAAATAGATAGGACATCTAACTTGAAAATTTCATGAAATGATATTTTCAAGACAACAGATTTTAAGTTTTAAGGCGTTGGTTATAATATTGTGATGTGCAATCAAAGTTCTAGCAAAAGAGAAAAAAAATCTAAATCGACAGAACTCTATTTAGTTTGTTTATATGGATGATTAAAGAAAGCGCACTAAAACAGGTATGCAAGATAAAAGAACATTACCTAAAAACGGAATTAAAATCAAGCCGTCAGCAAATATTCTCAGGAAGAAATCAAAATAACGTTAAATTGATTGATTGAGTCTTTATACAAATATTTCATTCTAGAAACAAACAAAGGTTGTTGAGGAGAGATCTTGGAATTTTCAGATAATATTAGATACAAAGAGAGTACCTGAAAATACAACTTGCACTTCAAGATTCTAACCACATTAAAGTAAGAAAATGTTTGATACACTCCCAAATTAAACTCAAATAATCCAAACGATTTCCGAGAAAAACTTATGTACATTCAAAACTGTGCGTCAATTGTTATATAATTTGTGTCTGATATGATAATTATTACAATGTTGGTAAATTGTTAATACTTAATTTTCAATAAACTGATCAATATTTGAAAATGAAAAAAAAAAAAGAAAAAGTTTTTACACTTGTAAGGAAAAGTAATCGATCTGATGCTTTCAAAATGTTAACTTACTGATCAGTAATTCCAAGGGAATATATTATAATATTCTTTTTGCTACGTATTTTTCGTTAATTTATGTAGTATTTGAGATTTCCAAATGTGGCGAAGAATAAGTTTTTGTCAAAATTTGGTGCTGACATTAAGCAGACTTTTTTTTATTCTTAATCAATACTTTGATATTCCCTTTTATTAAAGCCACCAACTGAATATGGCATTGTTTACAAACACTTCTGTATTTTTATATTTCTTATTTTCTCGTAGAAAATTTTTATTGTCTCTAAAAGCAAACATGGGGAAAAACTTAAGAACTTTAACATTTTAAGAATAAATTATAAAAGAAATATTTTTTTATAACTTTTAGAAAATTCTTACCTTCTCGCATATTGTAAATGCTTAAATCTGGAAACAAATATTAAAATTATAAATTTATAAAATATAAATAATATTAATTAATATTAAATATTATCATTTCGATTTAAAGTTTTTTTATTGTATAGCCCTATAAAAAATCATTTGCGATAAATTAATATTTAAAAATATTTTTATAAACGAATTAATAAGCCAATCTTTTTTTATTGTATTGTTTCAGAATAAAATTTCTATATAAATAAATGTTTAAAGAAAATGAAAATTTTGATAAAAAATTTCAAACAAGACGTAAAAGATATTTATTATTACTTTTATAACTTATGCAGTGAATTTTGATTTTTTGTTTTTAAATAGCTCTTACCTTCATCTAAAGCAGTGCTATATAAATCTGCAAACAAAGCGAGGGAAAAAATTAATGGATGAAAAATGGAAGACATTTAAATATTGAACTACTTCTGGATAATTCATAAAAATAAATCTTTAATTATGGAACATACCGTACCGGTAAAAATCTTCATAATACACTTAAACGATTTGTTGTAGCCTAATATCGTCATACGGAATAGAATTAGATAAAGAGTAAGATATTTGAATATGAAAATCTATTAGCATGTAAGATATGTATTCATTTACAATATCTAATTTTTTAAGGTAGCTATTTTTCAGTGTGGTAAAAGTAATTTGAACGCTTTAAATTGCATTATTAATGTGATTTCAATACATTAAAATGCATGTCAGCAGAACCTTTTCATTAAGTAAATACAGTACACTCCCGAGTATCCGACCTAGTGTGACGGAAGAACAGTCTGGATAACAAAAAATTCGGATAGACCGGAAGTCTATGAACTCATTTCTTTGCCTACCAATACCAGAAGACAAAGTTTTTAAACCTAAACTCACTGTTATAATATATATTTTCTCACTCCTTTTTCAGTACTAAACCCTCCATTTATCTCAACCCACGTAGAATATGAACGCAGAGCGTCTAGATGAATAATAGAAGCAGTTATCAGTAACGTGTCGTTAGTTTCTGAAAAATTTCTTAATAGATTAGGCTTCTACAATGCCTTGCCTTCCTTATTTAATTACGATAAAATTAAACTAGGCCGAATAGTGCGCAAGCCGAATAGTCACGAACCGTATTGTTACGAATCTGCGATGCGGCTTTCCAGCATAGTTGGTTCCATGGAGGTCCCAGAGCTTGGCGACCATTTGGCGACTTGGCAACGAATTTGGTGACTTTGGCGCCAAAATAGATTATACCCGAAACATCGAGAATTTTCCCGATCCGTCCAGTGAGAACGGAGTTACGCCTCGAACGTTCCTGATTGGCTGAGAGGCTTCTAGCCCCGCCTCCTGAGACCTATAATATTAAGCACCCGCAGCTGCCGGGCAGCGGTGAATTGAGGAGAAGTCGGAAGCGACAGAGCAGAGTCGTAGTGGTGAATTGGAGTTGTAAACCAGTGGTGGAATGGGTTGCGAACCAGTGGAGTCGAAGAGTAGTCGTAATTGACAATAAAGAACTGGCCTCCCAGAGATAAGCGGAGCTGCGACGGAGTGAAGCTAGTGCTGAACTAAGCTGTGCGCTACTGTCTGTCTGTCTTGTTATATGCTGCTGTGTATGCTGTTGTTGCTGCACGTCTCGGCTGAAGATAATCGTCTTTTGTGCTGTATATAGTTGCCGTCTTTGTGCTATCCTGTGTGTCTTTGTCTAAATAAACGTCGTTGTTTTATTTTCTACTGCCGCCTGGTGATTGAGCGTTCTTCACACCATATAACTTCCACTATCCAAACGAACCCCGGAAAATTTCGTAACAGTATATTCGGGAGTGTACTGTATGTTAAATGTATTATTGCTAAGATTAATATGGCGCTTGCAAACTTATTAAATAACAATTTGCATTGTCACTCATTTTTAACAATATGAAATGATGTCCAGAGGTTAAAAGTTCTTTAGTTCCGAAAACCCGCTGCACATCGCAAGTTCAGTAAATGTATCAGTTTAAAACGGTTGCAGGTAAAAACATTCATTTCATTTCTAATTATCACTGACCCCTTCCCACCCCGTAATAAAATAATTGACCATTATAATTATGTAAAACCGAAATTGTATCGAGTAAGAGTTTTCGCTGAATTGAGGAAACGTTTTAATGCTTACTTTGCGTCTCTCTTGCAAAGTTTCAATGTGATTTTTCTCAAACAAATAACGTATGAAACATACTTTTTTGAATGTCGGAAATTTAAACAAATAATTAATAAAATACTGCAATATTTTTTTAAATAAACAACCATATGTAATAAACATATGGTTGTTTATAAGTAACTTATTTCATAACTACAGAAAAGAAGAGGTGGATAGTAAAGCCACATTTTGATTTCAGCGTGAAGCTATTTTCAAATATTCACATCAGATAATATGAACTAACCAAATCTTTTTCAATTTATAAATGCACATAAAATTAGATCAAGATAAAAAATAGCTATCCATTATTTTTTTTTCTGTTTATATCCATTCACAGCTGATATAGATCCTGTCAGCTGTGAATCAGTGACCCCAACATCGGCCAGTTTTAATATGGCTATTGCATTTCTTTTTCTCCTTGGCGATTTAGACATCTTTTCATTAATAAAAAATAATCCAAGCAATGTAGGACATAAAATAGCTTTAACGAAAAAATAGGACGGGTTTAAAACGGAACAATAGAATCTTTTAAATAAATGTGCACATTTTTCAAAAGCAGGCTCTTTAAATAACTTAATTCGGAAGTTGCCGTGATTGTTGAGATAGTAACATGCAGCAGGGAATTGCACGGGGGATGAGCAAACTCGAATAAACAAAAGCTCGTCCAATTACAATCTTTTCATGATCAGTCTGAGTATAACTCAGTAAGCTAAATGCATATCTTCCACTATAATGTCTGATTCATTTTGAATAGTCTTTTTGTAACATTCAACCAAGTTTAAATCTTATTTCGCTGAAAAATTCTAAAACTAAATTAGTTTAAATTGAATATTTTATTTAGCATTAATAACTATTAAAAGAAATCGTGAGATTAATTTCGACAAAGAAAAAGTTTTTCATTTGTTGTGCGTTTCTATTTAAGAAAACGTACATCAAATTGTAAATTTGAATTGAATATTTCTTACATGAAAGACAATTCAACAATGAAATCTAATAATATTCAGTATTCAGATTTAGATTTAGATATTTAGGAGGTTTATTATTTCCTATTCACTTTTTATCGATCCGATTTTCAGACGAAAAAAATTTGTATTAATCACGTTGCAAAAATAAATTAACATGATTTTAATCTTAAGATTGTTACTTAATATTCTTTTATAAATTTTCTATTAATCCGAAAATTAATAGATAATAATTAAAAGCAATCCCCTAGTAGTGAAACGTAATTAGTAATAATATTAAAAGAAAAAGAGCACTAACTGTTTTATTAATTTTAGAATGCGCTGCTTGGGTTTATAATGAAATTGAATTAAAAGCAGTGGTTGAAATATAATATGTTTTAAAATGCGCCCTTACCTTCTATTACTGTGCGGTTACGTTTCTCTGAAAGTAAAAAAAAAGTTTGTTTTGATCTTTATCAAATTTATTACTGGATGAATAAGAAATAGAGTATAACATATGATAAAAATATACCGATTATAACAATTACAAACAATTTAAGATAAGTTTTTTTGTTCAGATTTTAAACTAAGTTTAGAAATACATTGACTAACTCATGAATATATATGCAATACTTTATAAATATTTAAAATGAAACAAGCAAGAGTTCCTAGTTCTTTGATTTTACTTTTTGTCAGAATACTTCAATTATAATTCTATTTGAAAGGAAGATTTTAGCTTATCTGGAAAAAAATTCATCCATTTGTTTAAATTGTAGATCACTAATACAATTTGTAATTATATTAAATGTGTTTTTTCCCAATATAAATTCATTAAAAGAGATTTTATTTTCTCTTGCAAAATCAATTCTTTTACATATAACACTACTTGGGGAAATACAGGAAATAAATTTTATTTCTTTATTTTCTTATTCTAAAAAAAGTTATTACCGACTTTTTTGTAACGAATTAATCTTATTTAAATGAAAAATCCTTTATGAAAATCCTTATTATTACCTCTAAGTTATCCAATAAGCATAAAAAAATGTTTGTTTATATTCGCACTGACAGTGCTTTGAATATTTTAGTTGCATTACCATATTAAAAATATTTAAAGAGATAATAATTAATGTGAATGATTTGTTGGATATCGCACTGTTTTTATACATATTTTCGTCCTTTAAAATAATTTCATTGTTTTTCATAAGCAAACATTGAAAGTTTGAATTATTTCTTCTTTTAAAAATTACGACTAATGTTGAGTAAGATGCGAAAATTATCATTAATTTGAATTAAAACGGGTGCCTTTTTATGAGTAAAACATTGCTATCTATGATCGGATTATAGGTTTGGGAATAAAATCTGTTTGTTTCCAAAAAAGAAAAAAAATACACTAAATGCAAATATTCCAAAAATTAACATTCCAGCTCGATGTTTATAGCGATAAAATTAAAGGAAAAGAGCCTTCAAACACATATATATGTTTTGAACATATGTGAAGTTTATTGAATGAATCTGAGGAAAATGTTTTAATAAAAATTTAGTACTTGGAAAATTAAATTCTGCTCTACATTTTAAAAAAAAAAAACTCGTAATTATTTTTTTTGAGAAAATATTTAGATACGAATCACATACTGATTACATATGAATATTTTTCAATCTTACCTACATATAAACAAGTCATTTAAATAAAAAAAAATCCTGAATGTACTTAGTTTAACCAGTTAGTAGAAACAATTTAAATACTATATTACAGTATTCATTTTACAGTTTATATATCATTACTTATATGTTTGAACTTACACTCAATTTTACTGTAGTTAAATCAGGTCTTAATACACCACAAAAATTTACGAAATTTAAGCACCACAAAAATTTACGAAATGGCGCTATATGGCATTGTCAGCATGAGAGCAGATAGAGAAAGGCTCTAATAGTTATAAAAAAATGGGGTTTTTTTGTGTAAAATATGTTTTTTTTCAGGAAATATAATATATATATATATATATATATATATAAATAATTTTAAAAAAACAAAACCTTATCTAATAATAAAATTTGATCCAAATCGTTAAAACTGTTCCCCAGATAAATTTTTATATATACAAGAACTGCTCGTTTAAAGTTATAAGATTAAATTTTGCGCAATTAAATTGTTTTGAAATTATTATAATTCGAGATATAAGACGAGGCTTATAATTCATATGTAATGATTTTGATATTGAACAATAGTAGAGGTTTCATATCATTCATTTTTATTGGTAAAACTATTTACTTGCTTAGATAAAAAAGTTCATTAATAAATCATTTAAAAACCAATGTAAATTCATCTTTTGAAAATATTTTCTTTTGGTTATTTTGTCATTGTATTTTATTTATTTATTTATTTTTGCAGAAAAAAATTGTAACGGGCCCCGGTGGATTTTTCACTTGTTACTCTACAAACTACAACGTGCATAGAAATTAGAAAAAGGATCATCGAAGTTTTAATTCACAATATTCAAGGATTTTTAAGTTTGCTGCAGTTTTATTGCGGTATACATTATTCATTATCGTAGCTAATCAACTGATACAGATGCTATTTTTTTAAAAATCGAATGGTCAATGATTTTTTTGAGCACATCACTTTAAATGCATTTTATAAAGGTCGATTCAATATATGTATAGATAATATTCTTATGCAATGTATTAATATTAAAATGATTATGTTATAAATGACTTATTAAAATGTTATGTATCAAAATAACATCTACTTAACATCAGTGCTATTGTTTCTTTTATTTTGAATGTTATATTAAACTCGGCGTATGTTCTAATAATATTCCAATTCAATCATAAATTTTAAAACTTCTGTTTCAGAATATCATATAAACAGCTTTGTTTTTGCCTAAATAAATAATAAATATCTCAATTGTATTCTTGGCCATACATCAGCACGAGGAAGTTAAGAATATGCAATTAACAAACCAAGCATTTTTAAAGGTTAAAAACCATTTTAGAAAAGACGATGTTATAATAGAACGATATACTGTATTACGTAAATGAACATCCATTTTTTTTAAAATACTTACTAACAGAGTGTTTTCTCTTAAAGTGCAACAGCAAGCACATTCCGACGATAACCAAACAAATGAATTGAAGAATGGTCGTGGCAGAAAGCTAAAATAAAGAAATATTAAGTTTTTTAATGCAGAAAATCATAAAATCAATTGAATCATTTGGTAGTCACTACTGATAAATTGGATCATTCTACAGTTACTTTAATTGCATAAGTAAGCATTAATATTGATGCAAAATTGAATAACTATCGAACAAAATAATGCAGGGAAATATTGCTTTGACAATAGGGAAAATTAAATTCTTCAATAAAGAATTTATTAATATATATATATATATGTGTGTGTGTGTGTCTGTAAGTGTGGGTGTTTCATTTTAGCAAATACAACATAAACATTTCATCAGATTTTCCACCCTTCATATTTTAAATAAAAAATATAGAGTTGAAAAGATAAAAAAAAAATATTATAAATGAAAATATTTTTTTTTGTCCACGCCATAAATTTTCGAAAATGCATCATTTGACACAGACAATGTGTCATCTAATTGCTATTCCAAATGATGTTGTGGTGGTGCTCGTGATCACTTTGTCGCACCGCAAAACCCTGAAACATCACGACATTGCCTTGTTATATTCATCTTCAGATATCACCAAGACAATTCAAACAAGAATTGTAAAAATAAATTTCGTTTTTATTTGATGAGATATCAGTGTAGCATAATAATAGCAATATAGTATGTAGCCTAGTAATAAAATAGGTAGGGAAGTTAAGTAAAATAGGTTTATGCCTAGTAATAAAATAGGTAGGGAAGTTAAGTAAAATAGGTTTATGCCTAGTAATAAAATAGGTAGGGAAGTTAAGTAAAATAGGTTTATGCCTAGTAATAAAATAGGTTGGGAAGTTAAGTAAAATAGGTTTATGCCTAGTAATAAAATAGGTAGGGAAGTTAAGTAAAATAGGTTTATGCCTAGTAATAAAATAGGTAGGGAAGTTAAGTAAAATAGGTTTATGCCTAGTAATAAAATAGGTAGGGAAGTTAAGTAAAATAGGTTTATGCCTAGTAATAAAATAGGTAGGGAAGTTAAGTAAAATAGGTTTATGCCTAGTAATAAAATAGGTAGGGAAGTTAAGTAAAATAGGTTTATGCCTAGTAATAAAATAGGTAGGAAAGTTAAGTAAAATAGGTTTATGCCTAGTAATAAAATAGGTAGGGAAGTTAAGTAAAATAGGTTTATGCCTAGTAATAAAATAGGTAGGAAAAGTATACGAGTAGAAATATATTCTTGAAAATAATCAATCAATGTCTTTTTTCTGTTCCGTGAATTGAACAGAAGGATGAAAATCTTAAAATCACATT
The DNA here is from genome assembly GCF_947563725.1 of Argiope bruennichi. Taxonomy (NCBI): domain Eukaryota; kingdom Metazoa; phylum Arthropoda; class Arachnida; order Araneae; family Araneidae; genus Argiope; species Argiope bruennichi. The sequence goes on along the minus strand of NC_079152.1, from coordinate 112,113,241 downwards.
TTACAAGCAATTCTTTAGAAAAATGTATTACATATTGTTACAAATCTGTGGTTTTGCTACCCGGCACGAGTGGTGTCATCGTGAGAAAGACCGTTGTAAGATCTGTGCTGGGCGACTGAAGCGTCAATGACTGAGAGCTTGGCGACCATTTGGCGACGAATTTGGCGACTAAATGGATCATACTGGAAAGTTCGAGAAGTTTCACGAACCATCCAGTAGGAACCAAGATACATTCAGATACGCCCTGATTGGTCTGAAGATTCTAGCCCCGCCTCCCGGAACTATAAAAGACGGGCACTCTGTAGCTGCAGTGAAGTCGTGTGGATCGTCAGAAGTTGTGTGTGAGAGGAGTCGGAGTCGCCGACAAGTAAGAGATTTTTTGGAGAGGATTAGACAGCAAGCAAGCAAGCTGCTGAACTAGCGATTAAATGTGTTGCGATTGATTAGCGGTATTTGTAGAAGAAAAATTTCGTAACAATATCTTTTATAGTAGTGCTTTTTGATGGATGATAAGATACGTTAAAACTTGTAAAAAAACTTCAAATGGATTGAATCACTTACAGCTGATTTAATAAATGACTCCTTTTTATGCAGTGCTATTCTTTGGATACTTTACATATTAATTAAAAATAAAAACTTTATTTTTTATGTTCGTTATGAATCCAACAGCGTTTCTCGTACCATTGTCTTAGTTTGATTTCCCACTAAATAAAATGATGCTATCTCAATATGATAGACAGAATGTAATACTAGGTAATATTGTGAATACATCAAAATGAATTAGAACCTATATTTTTTATGTAGTGAAAAATTTTAAGAAAATTTAAAAATAGGATTTCATAAAGAACCAGCATCCTGATTTATTTCTTTAATTTTTAATCGTATTAACTTTTGAATTCTTCCATTTGTATCATTCAAGAGATAGGACATGTACGGATTGAATGTAAAAACAAATTAAAATTTAATAAAAATAATATAAAAATTTAAATTATTTAAATGTAAATATTTTTTATTAATTTTTTTATTTTAATTATTTTCTACGTTTTAGTTTTCAATTTGTAATTCAAAATAATGATTATCATAGAATCTTGAAATTAAATTTTCTATTAGAAGGCACATCCCATAAAGAACAAAATTCAATTGCATTAATAAATTAACTGTTATTTAAGTTAAAAATATGTTAAAATAAATCTATTGTTACTGACAACATAATCTCTCTATATAAAAATTAATGTGTGTCTGTCTGTCTGTACTCGATAGATTCAAAAATCACACATCCAATCGCCGTGAAAATTTGGGAAATTGTTAGGTATATCCCAAGGAAAGTTTTTGAGAAAAAAATTTAAAAATCAGAGTTGGGTTTTTTTTATTATTAATTAAAAACTAACTTTCTGGTCCAAAAAAATCTTTTCATTTCCCCACCAACAAATGAGTAAGGCTTCAGTTTTTTTTCCCACGCTAAAGAGGACAGGCTTAAGAAATTTTCAGCAGATTATTTCAAAGAATTCTGTTTATTTTCTTAAGGTTTGATTCATTTAAAGTTAAACATTGTTAATGAATCGATCTTTCACATTCATTCTGAAGTACTTTTGAATTAAAATAAAACAGAATAAAAGAAATTAAAAATATCTAATCTGCGTAGCGTTACCCCAACTGGCGTAGAAAATTCACGCAGTTGCGTTACCATAGTTGGCGTTGAAAATTCTCGCATGCGCATTGTGTTCTGATTGTTGACAACGGATACGGACTTGGTTTTGAAGGCTTAATATGTTTTCGACAGATTATTTCAAACGATTCTGTTTATTTTTTTAGTTTTTGATGCATTTAAAACTAAACATTGTTAATTAATCGATCTGTTCATGATGAATCTGAGAAAATTTTGTTGAAAACTTCTTGAGATATTATATAAATTAAGAAAATTATTCTTTAGTGCCCATAAGGTTAAAATACTCAGCGACTCTCTTTTCAGTACTCATATTTAAAAAAATGCTTCGTTTCAGTAAAAAAAAAATATTGTTATATTTATTGCAGTTTAATCATTTGCACTTTAATTTAAAGCATAAATTCTACGGGAGCTAACAGAAAATTAGAGAGATACATATTACGTTATGGTTGAAGGCCTTTATAATATTATGAGTGAATTATATGACTATTAAAATTTAAAGTTTTAAAACATTTTAATGAAGAAGCAATTAAAATGGGAGTTCCATAAAATATTTAAGTATTAAAATTTTAACGTGCATTAAGATTGGCGAACCGGCTGGTTGCTAAACGCTGCTAGTAGTTTATAAAATTTCAAAACTCTACAATATCAGAAAATGAGCAAAAAAAAATCCGTTACAAAATCTCTTTTTTATTAACGTGAAAAAAATTCATGTCAAATAAAGGCGTATAAGAACGAAAGGCTCCCATTTCAAGCGGTATTATTTCAATTTGATAAATGATATCATCAAACCTTTTTGTTCTTTATAAATTCTTTTTTCGTGATGAAAAATGAATAATTTATTTATCTCGCATTGTTTGTTTAAGAAATAAAATAAAATATAAATAATATATAAACAATAAAAAACTGCCAAAAACTTGACACTGAATACCTCAATGATTAATGTTTCTTACGAAAAAAAATTACTCTTTTTTTTTTTTGTCATTTCATCACGGTTCTTCGCTACTGGAGTATCACGGAATCCTGAGATATTGAAATATCATGTGACCGAGTAGGACGGTTCGAGTTGCGGTACCTTACGATATTCTTATTCGTGCGTGTTTCGTTCTATCTATAGAAAAGTTCTATTAAAACGCATGCATCTATCTCTCTTGTGAGTATGAACAAATGGAAAATGGAAATATTAATCACGAATTCACTAAGAAAAGTAAATGGATCGTTCCATGCTGCAACATTCTTGTGTATGGCTGGTATCGCTCCATTCCGTTTCTATGCAAAGCCTTCTTGATTGTTCCTGAGCAGTCATTTAATGAATCTCTCTCAAAGACTTTAGTGCATTTCGTGAAATCTCCCATATCGTGTTAAAAAGACTTTGTTCTTTATCAAAAATCATGCGTCACTCTAATAATCGTTCATCTTTTATGATATTTTGCTTGGTACTTGACATTCGCACGTTTTTCTATTATCATGATCCCTTTTTATACCTATTTTAATAATTGGTGAATGTAGAAACTCTTAAGATTTAAAGAAATGAATCAGCGGACAGCCATTGAATTTGCACGAAAAACTTTTCTATGGCAAAACGAAAATTTAGTTTGATTATATTAATGATTCATTTTGAACAAAGGTGGGCTATTTTAGGGATTCACCTTATAATTTTCAATCGCGATCAGATCACGAGGATAATAACAGAGCTTCTCTCCAATCAGCTGCATCACACTAGAGAAAGGATTCATCTGGACGCCTCGTAGTAGCGTTTATAATAGAATAAATGTTAACTTAAATGATTTACAATATCGAAAAAAGAAAACTAAAAGAATCTTTTAATTCAAATAAGAGATTCTTTTTAAAAAAAAAAAGAAAAGAAAAAGTAATGCAATAATTGGGTATTTAGCAAAAAAAAAAAAAAAAAAAACCTATTCTTTAATGCTTTTCCCCAAAACAAAACGAAATTAATAGAGCACACCAGATACCAGATGCAAATTTGCAGATGGCGCTAATTCAAAATTGTTTTTTTTTGGGGGGGGTATTTTGACAAACGATACTAATCTGGGATTCAGATTATGCATGTACCATAAGTTTATTCTACGAGTTGAATATTCCAAACACTTCAAAGAGAATATGATCAATACCTTTTCTAAGCTGCAGGAGTATCAGAAGTAGGGCCGGTCCCCACGGGTAATTTCACTTGTTATTACGTATACTTTTTTATTTTTATACCACAGATTAAGGGATGAAATATAGGGAAAATTCAATGGAGTTTCTTAGTACTTGCTATTTTTGTAAATTTAGTTATATATTTTGAAGTGAGTGAATAATAATATATATTTTTTTACTACAAACCTTTCAAAGAATACGGGTTCAACTTCTTGGCCATTTTTGGACGCAAATTCAACTTTTGAAGCAAAAAAAAAAAAAAAGTTGAATGTCTTAGATTCCAAAACAATGCGGTGTTTTGTTTGGTTTACTTTTACTCTAATTAAGATTTTTTAGCTGCCTTATTTTAGTTATTTTCAGATATTTAAAAGAAACACTTCAAGACTTCAAGGACAGAGGAACTGACTATGAGAAAGAGTACATTTTTTTTCTGAAACCGAGAGGTGATCAGTGACTAGACAAATCTAATAAAAATGGGTCGTAAAAACGGAATTGATTGAATAAATCTAACAAAAGAAGGATTGACACATTTTTATTATGATATTTTATTATTTTTATATAGCGCACATTTTTAATTGAAATGTTTGGTCGATCCTTATTTTCTTTTAGGGTTTTTTTTCTTTTTTCAATTTTCTTATTTTGTCACTAGGGTCGTTGTAATTTCTCTAAAGAAATTCAGAGTGGCCCCTTTACTATTATGTATATCGTGTTTCCCTGGTTATACTAGCCACTATTTTGAATTTAAAGGGATTAAAAGGACTTTACTGATTATATGTATACAGATTTATCATCTTGTAAGAAGTGTACATTAGTATTTTACCTGTAAGAATTCGAAATTTGATCTTGCTCTTCCCACGATGAAGACTTTTTTGATGTCATTGCACAAAATGAGGGCACACATAACAGTAGTGATGATTGAACAAATGCTAGAAAGAAATGAATGAAATGACTGATTCTCAACTTGTAAACAAAACAATGAATGACAAATAATGCAAAAATCAAAATGCAATATAATGCAAAAATCAAACGGATTAAAAAAAAAAGCAAATACATGCAATACAAATGTTACTGAAATTAAGGCTTTAAGGTTGCGTCATTCATTGAACAGAAATCTTAAATTAGTGCAAAATAAATTAAATTTTTATGTTATACTAAATCATTATTTGGATTAACCGTTAATAATAAAATTCTTGTTATAATGGAGAAGGATAAAATAGAAAGTCCATTGGATTAAAAAAAAAATCTTCACAATTTTGTTTTAATTAGGATGGAAAATTAGTTCGCTCATGATAAATTTTCATCTCTGTTCTGCACAAGTTTTGATAATCTAATTTTTTTAAAAAAAATTAATTTAACTTTTCTCCCTTAATCACGAATCAGACTCTGTCCCGTTATTTTCCCCGTTTTAGCCTGTTTACAAAGTATGTGAGTAAAATTTTAAAAGGAGTATTAATGTAAAGTCATATTTTACGCTTCGATAACAGGCGTACCAATCGAAATTTTCTTAGAGATATCATTTGATTAATTGCAAACTACAAGTGCGGTAATGAATGTTCTTTCACATTTCCTAACTGGGATTTTTGTGACATTCTAATAAAATACTCATTAACAGAAAGTGTATCCTTTACGGAAATAATTGGAAATTTGCATTTTTATTTCATTGTAATCATATTTATTTTATTCTTTAAATAATTCCACAACATTTAATTCAAGGCACAATTTTTGTGCCTCCATATAAATATTTGGCTACATTTCAGGATTTTCACAGATCTATAACTCTTGTCCTAAATTTAAGAACCAGAAAATAAATTAACATCTATATAAATAAAATGAAAATATATGCCAGGGTATTGCAACATGTGAAGCGGGTACAGGCCGGTTTAAAAAATTTAATTTTTCCATTTAATTACGAATCATCTGTATCGAATACTCTGTCTCGTTATTTTCCCCGATTTAGCATGTTTACAAAGTGTCTAAGCAGAATTTTAATAGGAGTTTCATCATTAAGCTACATTTTACATATCAAGAATAATAATACACAAAAAAACTTAAAATTTTTTCAAAAAGACCAAAGTTGTTGATAAAAGTCACTATTAAAGTTACAGATATTTTTTGGTTTTCGTTTTACAATCTGAATAGCTTCTCAATCTTAACACAAATCATTTATGGCAATATAGATTCTAAGATAGCAATCAATATATTTCCTTAAATCTGGGAATATTATTAATATTAAGAGAAAAATGCCAATGCTTACACTGTTTTAGATTAAAAATTAGTTTCCATTATTAAAGTATCATTTTTTATGAATTTTAAATTAGATAAAAAATAATGGAAATGTATAGTAAAATTAGTAGAATGGCGTAAGGCTTCATAATATGAATGATATATCTATAAAAATTTGATATAATCTTTTCCTTTTGAAGAAAGCATTAAAACCAGTTACATAAAATATTTAATTAAAATTTTAGCGATCAATAATCCCGGCTGATCGCCAAAGATGTCCAGTACAAAATAAGGTGGAAGTAGTATAAATGAAACAATGATGACAGTTCAAGAAATACACATTGAAAAAAAGATTAAAAAATGATGGCTACATAAAAGACCTTATATTTCTTAGATCTGAATCAAAGTTATTTACGAAAACGATATTAAACAAAATAAAATGATGATTACGAGAATGTTGTTATACAGATGACGGTGAATCCACGCTGTGCTAATGCTGGATATCTGTCAGAAGATAGCAAAATGATAGCGATGGTACCAATCCAAATCAGACCTGACATTTCTCCTCCGTAAAACAAAGCCATCTGGAAAAACACAACCCACTGAGGTTCATGGCTAAGCTTCCATAGAAGAATTCCGCAGCATGTAGAAACCTAAAAAGAAAACAATTTCTCACTTTTATTTTACAATTTTAGAAAATGAAACTGAACCACAATTTAGAACAATTCTGAAACGGATGCTTTATTATTATTTAATTCTTCATTTTTAATAATAATAATAACGAGGTTAGTTTTATTATATTAAAATCTCGTTCTTATCTTGACATAAGAACATTTAAAAACATGCAAGAATATTCGAGTACATGTAGTGTTCTTATGTCAAGATTTGATTTACAGCTTTTACAAATTTAGACTTCAAGATATTATGCTACGCATTTTCAAAGCCATAAGCCTCATTGACTCATCACATTTATTGCGTTATAAATTTTATCGGACATTTTTCAGTTTCTTACACTAACCACAGACATTTATTTCTATGCTAGTTATAATTATTTGCTTTAAAAGAAATTCATCTTCTATTTTTCAAAAATAAAATCTCTATCTTTTGTCTCTTTATCAGAAATAAATCCCATATATGTGTGAAAGTTGAAGAAAAGAAGCCTGAAAATAAAAAAAAGGAAAGAAAATTTATAAAATACAAATGAGAATTTCAAAACAACTTACTTGTGTAACAACAAGGCATAACACGTAACAATATGGTACTTTGCTCCACTTTCGTTTACAGAGGATTGAAATGATTACTATAATCTGAAAATAAAAATATAATTTAAAATCCCGTATTAATTTATGTATGAGAAAGAATTGCGTGAACAAAATATTTGTAATACATTTAGATAGCAAGTTGCCATTACTAAATTGAATTATGAGGAGAGTTAAAGACTCTTTTACAGTTGATTCTAACTTTCAAAGATTAACAATAATCAATACTGATTAGTATAGTTGAGCTTGTCGTTAAAGATGATAACGCTAGCCTTGATTTCGTTATAGATAAATCATTTTTGAATTAATTAGTAACATCTCGTGAAAACAGAAATTCTTTCGAATTTAAAATGTGTTGTAAATAATATCTACAACCATAATATCAACGTGAAACAGTAAATTTCATGAGGCATATATTTTTTGTCTTCGGATTCCTGAATTTAAAAAGGTACTAATTGAAATTAGATTTTCTAGGTTACTGCGTTTTGGAATTTGACTTTCATTAATATTACAGACTTTGTTTCATAATTTTTCGATGTTAAAAAAAAACAAACATTCAAGCAAACACAGTTTGCAAAAACGTCTTCTGAAATTATCCATGTATTCGTCTATTTTCCATTCTTTATTCTTTCATTTTATGCTATTTAGTCTAGTTATTATTTTTAATTCTATACAAAAAAAATTAATCTTTTTACACATTTGAATTAAAAAGTTTTGATTTCAAAATACAAATATGCTGGATGTTTTTTTTTTTTTATCTCATTGATGTGGAAACTCATTAAAGATCCTCGATGCTTTCTTTTTAACTCAAATAGTCATAATCCGCAGAAACGTCTTGGAAATATTCCACTTATTAATCTCATTTTCATTTTCGATTCTTTCAATTGATGCTAATAATTCTATTAAATATTTTTAATCCTATAACTATAAATAATCTTTCTACTCATTTAATTTTTATAAATGAGTAGATAATTTTTATAAATGAGTAATATTTTTAATTTTTTTAATTGTCAGGTAATTTTTTTTTTTTTTTTTTTTTTTTTTTGCATTTTGTTGGTTTGCGAATTCAGTATGACTAGAGGAATTCATTTTTTCTTAATGGAAAATATTATTCCATTTCAGAAAGGAAAAATTTAAATGGCATCTGAAAATTAATTGATTTTAGATGACCTTCTCTTTAAACTCTCTGTTTTAACAAAAACATTATTTCGCAGATAAAAAAAAATGAATTTCGAAGTTAAATTCTACCTGAAACCAGCAAATTTTAAATTCTATAAATTTTATTTCTTTGTATTACTATTTTTTGTTCGTTTCTTTTTCTTTGTCTTTTGTTAAAGATACTGACTTTAACTAGCAATTTTTAAACTCTATAAGTCAACCATCTGACTCTCCGACTCGCCATGAAGGCACACGGATTTAAACCATAAAAACTGAATAACCGGATCGCCGCAATAGCTGGAATTGTGGTTGAGTCCTAAGGGCCATCACCGGCCACGGTACAACCCTCCTCGAAGGAAGTACGTCCCGTCATCGACGGGAGGAGTCAGATCCCCCACTTATTAGCGTACCCTCCAGGGTGGCGAGATCCAGCCACCATGCCGGAAAAGCATCTCATCCTCATTTCGAGGTGCCCTTCGGGAGGTTTTAAACTCTATAAATCTTATTTCTTTGTGTAGTTTTTCTTTCTTTTTTCGATTCTTTCTGTTCTTCTTTTGTTAAAGGTACCATAAATAAGCATAAATACAATACACTTAACTTTAAAAAAATAAATAACTTTCAAACTGTAAATTCTAAATTTCAAATATCTTAAATATTCGAAGAAATTGATTCTTTGTATTCAGTTGTAAGGCAAAAGACGAATTGTCTGTAAATTGCTTATTGTAGTACTCCTTGATATTTTACACACCGCATAAAAGAAAGCACGCAGATTTCTAATTTTGAATATATTTTCAATGGAAGAAGAATCCGCATCAAAATGAAAGTTCAAGCATGTCATTGAAATACGATTCAAGCATAAAGATGCAAATATAAAAAATTTAAAAGAAGAAACTTGTTTAATTCAAGATTAAATGCATCAGAAACCTTCCAGATGTATTTGTTTTATTTAGAGTCACGATAATAACTTGTGTAAAGGTAAGGCTACAAGAAGAAAACATCATTTATGATGTCTAAGAATGCTCTTTGTTTAGTTCTGACAATATTTGAACAGATTTGAATTAAGTTATTCTGACGTTACTCTACTAACGGCCTCAAAAGAATATTTCTCGTTCGGTATTTTAGTTCAACAATTATATATAACGCCAGTTATTATATTCAACAGTATTATATAATTCGTCATATAATTTCTTCGATTCTACGTGATATAATTCATTGCATACACTATTGAGAAACATTTATATTCCAATTTGAAACATACATTCATATTCTTTATATTTTACCTGAATATTTTATTGATTTCATATATTTAGTCAGATCCCGAAAATTTTGAATCTTTAATACTAAGTTTATAATTAGGAATGTATTACTGTTAGGACATCTTTTTTATTCAAGCTATTGTAAAGGACATCCTTTAATTCAATTTGAAACTAACTACCACATTTTGAAGAGGAAAGCATTCCTACATCGTTCAAGCAAAATTCTAAGAACATGACGGTAATCTGATCCATTCATTCAGACAATTTTGGATCTCATTGGAGTGTTTGGAGTTCAAACTTGTGGGGCTTAAATGAAGAAATTTTCCCCCAAAGTCTTGTCAGAGAAACATTTCTGTTGGTAGTCTTCCTATAGGAATCGATCTAAAACTTTCATTTCCAAAACTAATACTATGAATCAACTTTGAATTTCTAGAAAATATGTAGAACTATGAATGATTTTTAAATCTTTTTCGATTTCATAAGAACTAAGACTTTTGAGAATACCTTTCATGTTTAATGTGTTTGAAACTGAAACTATGAAGAATTCGGTGGAGGGTTAAAATGTTCTTACTTCTGAAAATTTACAAATAAAAACGCATCTTATGCGGATTTCACTAATGTGATTGTTTAGCATTATGATTGTTCTTTTGCATTTAATATAGTATACATATCGTTGTTGTTCGTCCATTTTTTTTCTTGTATTTTGAAAATTACTTTGAATGAAATTGGGTTTTTTTTATTCATATATTTCTACGAAAGCCTCAGTATAATATCTTCTAAACAAACAATTCATTACAGAAATTTTCTGCGAATTAAATGCTCAGAAATTACATACGCATATTCGAACATTAGTTTATGGTTATATAAGTTCAACATTAATTTATTGTTTTAATTCATTTCTGATAATATAGAAAAGATGTAATCTTGATTTCCTTGAAATTTTTTAACAATACATTTAAAAACAAAACTGGGTCATGTTTGACTTTTGAACCACAAATGCGCTACAAATTATTAAAAAAGCAAATCTCATGGCAACTTTGATAAAAATTTCCTTTTCTGTTCAATATTAAAGTAACTTTACGGTTATCACATTTTAATTGCTGTTCTTGAATATTATAAGATTTAATCTTCTGACCTTTTATGTTTTTTTTAATTATTATTGTTAGAAAAATGTCGAGGTCTGTAAAGACATTTTTCTACTCCTTATTCATATATGCGTATGCGTATACGAGTCAGAAATTTGTTTGAAGAGGTTGTAAAAGTAAAATAGGTGTACAAGACGCGGAACTCGAAGGTGTCTGAGTTCGCAGCGTTTGTTTTATCAGCTGCCGCTTTGGATTTACAACTTTTCCAAAATGAGAGCTGCTATTCGAAAGCAAGGTTAAGGACGTATTTGCTAAGCAGTGTTGCATATAAAAGTATAGAAACGGAGGAAAGATATATTTCTCTTGTAAATGTATAACATTTAATTTGGGAGAAGGCCGTTCATAAAGCATCTTCCGAAATGAATTTCTTTCTTTGAAAATTGAATTATATTGAAATCAATAAATGATAAATAGAAGCATATATTGGCGATTATGAATTATTTCAAGATGGATATTTTAAGTTCCAATTGTAATTTTCTTTTTCTATTCCGTTTTCCTTTAAAATTATTTCCCCTCTTTCTAATTATTTTCTAATTGGATATGCCGCTTTATGCAAAAGTTTTATTTCATTTCCTTGTGAATTAATTCATAAATTTTGGGAACTAAGACTTTAAAGAAAAATAAGAGAAATTTATGATAGCAATGATTTTGCAATTTCAAATTTCCCCCCAAATTTTCAAATATAGGTAAAATTTCAAATCATTATTATTTTTTTTACTGCAGTAAATTGAATAAAGAAGTTAATTTTATGTAAGAAAATTATATTGAAGAGTTTTCATCTGCTTTTAAAGGAAAACTGAAATTACTTCAATCATTTCCTTTATTGCCACAGATTTTCATTACTACAACTTTCAAACGCAGGTCTTGAAAGTGGTTAGATATTTAGCAACATAATAAAAGCCAAGAAATATATTGGAATCAACAGAAGGAAATGATATAAAGCAATATATTTTAGAAAAAGTCTCTATATTGGAAGGAGGGACATCCTGTGTAATGAAGTTTCTAGTTTTCAGAAGCTAGAACCCTCCTTAATTGACTGTGCTAAAGTGCAAAAATAATATTGCAAAAAATATTTAGGTTCACTATTTAAATTCCATTATATTAAACGTGGGCCTCTAAGATAAGAATAGATAATGAGATCATGACACTTTTATCTAATTTGTCATTTGGCTTCTCTTCTAAGACGGTCCATTTTACCATGCTTTTACTTCGGAATATGCTCATAGGTAACCGAAGAACGGTTCAAAGAACATTTTCAGTTATTAAAAAGCAGCTAAAGATTTTTACGATAATGCATGTAGAAAATGTTTTAATGTTTCTAAAGATGCATTGTCTTATAAGCTTAAAAAATTGGCACATTTCATGAAAAACCATTCAGTAATAGAGTAGTTCTTCAGTGAAGAATAATTCTGGAACTGGACTGTTTTAATATTATACAGAATTTAAAAATAATCGAATCTAGTCATACTTATAGATATTAATTTATAAAATTAGTATTAAAAAATCACAAGAAATACTTTGTCCGTTTACATGGACCTAACGCGCATAATCACTCAGGAGTTGAGACGTTCAAGTTAGACCATATTACGAACACCTCGTTCAGGAAACTCACTAGGAGATACATTACATTACTGACGATGGAATCATTGATCAATCGACACCAAAACTATTGTACAACCAGAGAAGTCTGGATCCTGTTTCATTATACGACAACTTCTGATCTTCATGCTCGAATCCCTCCCCAACTCAAGGGTGTAAAAATAAACTCGTCACTTTATTTATGAGACAATATGCATTTTCATAAACAATAGTAAAAACTTTGCATATTATAATATACTTGATTTATCAAAATAATTTTTGTATTGAATCAATATACTCCAGATGGAACATTTTGCTTTTTTAATCGAATATCTGAATAGTGGACGGTATGCTATTTTTATTTAACAGGAAGCATACTTGAAACCCCCCCCCCCGATCCACCAGAAGGCAAAGAATAAAATTGAATAATTAGAACATCACGATAGCTTAGGCGGGAGTTGTGTTTGAGTCCTTTTGACCGTTACCAATCAAGATACAGCCCCTCTCATAGGAGTCCCGTCCCGTCATAGGCATGAAGCAACTCGATCGTAAACCATTTCTATATTCAATTGTATGGCGAGAACCAACTATTATACCTGAATCTACTCTTCCCAAATTTATGTGGGCATGGTTGAAATAATTATATTAATTTTCATTCGGATTAATAAAATTTAGCAACCGAAATATTATTAGTGATGGGTAAACATTCGACATATAATTGTATTTATATGACTAATTAGAATAATTTTATGTTTTCAGCGATAACGATTAAGAAGAAAAAAATTAGAAATTTTTCATAGCTATTGAAAACTTCCCATTGTTTTTTGTAGAAAATATACTAAAACTCGCGGAAGTGGTTTCCCTCAAATAAATTCCTCTCTTCAATAAAATTCTGATACCTCTTTTCCCCCGTTGTGGACTTTGAGTAAGGCTATGATTAGCCTGCATGACATTGCGAACATAAGTTGCACAAGTTAGATCTTTGGCGAGATTCTAGCATTTTTACTGAATTTATCGAGCAAATATATATTTTGAACGCCTTTTTGCCGACTAATGGATACCAAATTTTGATATGGAACCACAGTTGTCATCAAAATTTCGCATACCGAATTTCATTTATTTAAGACACTACGTTTATGAATTGTTGTGTTTGCATGCATGCGAATGTGCAGACAGATAGAGAGTCAATCCTTTGGCAGATTCGATTGAAAATTTGATTAAAATCTAAACTTTAAATGCTAAACCCGTGCATCGAATTATATTTACCTAGCTTTTTGTGTTTTATAGTTATTTGTAATCAAACAGCCATAGAAGCAAACTTCCTGTTAATGTATTTCGTTCAAAATGTTACAGAAATTTGCAAATTTGATGTATGTTCAAATTTTACACTTTTAGCTTAAAGCGTTTTTGGGTATTGTGTTCATACAAAAGTAAACAGACAGACATAATGCCAAAAATGAATTTTCCGAATTAGCTAGTACTTTCTCGATACTTTGAATACAAGAAATTAAAAATATTGAAAATAAAATAAAAACAAAACACTCTTACTGTCATATGTAAAAAATATCTGCCATAAAATTAATGAGATATAATCATGCTCTTTTTATTAAAATTCTATTTATTACTTTTTAGATCTAGTTGGAAAACCGACTAAAATATTAATACATTTTGATTATGGTAATATTAACTGGAGCAAATGAGTACAATAATACATTTCCAGCATAGATTGCACACCACAGACTTACTAAAATGCATTTATTAAATTGATATATCTGGCTATTTCAGAGAAATTTAGATTTTAAACTTTATATTTCTACAATATCCTAATCATTAAAATTATTCGAAAAATCGCTCATTAAGATCTTTAATGCTTTTTTCTTACATTCATAGTTACAATGAATATATGAAGATATGAGATAATTTTTGCATAAAGGTGACATAAAAAATACAAAAATATTTCTAATGCTATAAAGTTTTCATACTAGTTAAATAATAAAATTATTTTAAACGAAATAAAGGAAAAGAGAAGAAGAATTTTTTTATTGAAGGTACTTACGTCGCATGCAAGGCTAAAACAAGCTACCCAGAAAAGTAAATCTTTTAAAGCGGGCACGTAATGGCTGAGTTTGCAAGTTGGAGCGATCGTAAACCTCGCAACTACGAACGACGTTGGGAAACTCAGGAAACTCGATACGATCAAGGTAGCACTCATCTGGAATCATAAAAAAAAATCGAATTAGTTTTATTAGCAAGAATAATGCAAAGCTTTCATTCGAGTTAATCAAGAAGGGAGATAAAAACATAACAAGCTGCTGTTTAAACCACTATTCGTTCTTTCCGAAATTAAATGGCAATATCTGGAAAGGCAAGTTTTGCTCGACAGTTTTTAATTTTATTTTTATTTGTATATTTATTTATTTTTTGTAAAATCGTGTTATTTTGGAGAAAATATTTAGATGCCAATCACATACTGATTACATTTGAATATTTTTCAAATCTTACTTACATATGAAATGGTCATTTAAATAAAAAAAATTCGTGAATGCATTTAGTTTAACATATTATTAGAAACAATTTGCTATATTCCAGTATTCATTTTACAGTTTATCTATCATTTTACATTTTTGAACTTACACTCAGTTTTACCATGGTGAAATCGGATCCGAGATGGCGATGTAGGGCATTGTCAGCAGAAAAGCAGATAGAAAAAAGCTCTAATTGTAAGTCATAAAAAGATGTTTGTATTTTATATGTAATATCGCGTTTTTTTCAGTAAAGACACCTATATAAATAAATTTAAAAAGCAAAAAAATATTAAATATAAATAAATAAGTAAAAAAAATAAAGCAAAAAGCGCGATTTAAACCAAGGACCCGCAATAAGCGGAAAATGATAATTAGTCTAATAGTTATAAAAAAATTCTTTGCGTAAAATCTCGCTTTTTTAATAAAGACACCTAAATAGATACACTTAGAAAGCAAAATCTTATATACACATAACATTTGATCCAAATCGTTAAAGCCGTTTCTTAGATACACGAAATAAATAAATAAATTTATATATATACAAGA
This sequence comes from Argiope bruennichi, assembly GCF_947563725.1. Taxonomy (NCBI): domain Eukaryota; kingdom Metazoa; phylum Arthropoda; class Arachnida; order Araneae; family Araneidae; genus Argiope; species Argiope bruennichi. The sequence continues at coordinate 112,097,731 of NC_079152.1, read as the reverse complement.
ATTGCTGGTTTAAACTTGTAAGACATTTTATGAAAATTTCCGGTAGTTGCAATACCTTTAAAATACTCTTGGATTTATTAATCTTAATAAATGATAATATGGGAGAAAAGTAATTTCAATTAATACATTTCATTGAAATTTATGAAATAAGTGTTGCTAGTTAGCCTGGTTTTTATTTACATTTGGCTTTTAAAATAAATCTTTATTCTTTTAAACATTTTAATTAATGAATGGTTGTGATGATGAGATTCATTAGATGAGCTTTCATCAAACTGTTCTGCACATGTTTAAGTTTCCTTATTTCTTTAAAAACTAATGGTGCCATCATAAAATCGGGCGTGTTTTTTCGAATCTTTAAACTACATTTAATAAATTTCAAAAAAATTCTAAAACTTCATATTAAATAGAGGATATTTTCATTTAGTAATTCGCAGTTCTTACCGCCGCAAGTGGCTTTCTGAATTCCTGCCCTACTAAGAATATGGATGTAGCTGGTGAAACTATTCCATACAGCAGAGCAAAATCTGACAGCATTTTAGAAGATTTGGACCCATCAGTGAGAAAACTAGTAATCGTATGCATCACAATAGGAGTAATAAACCTATTAATATAAAAAAAAACATAAGAAAAAGAATCTAAATGAATTTGATGGATAATAAAAAGCATTTTAACATTAATTACATTATTTAAACCTTTAAAATTTATGTTATAATCTTTTGCATTCAGTTTAAATACAATGCGCAGAGAATTCATTTGAACATATATTGAAATTATGACATAGATTTGCCGTAAAAATTTAGTATCCTAACGAGCATTATTTAAAACGGTAAAAAATCTCGGTCATTAATAGTTCTGAAGTATAGATAATGTTTCAAATGCAACTCTGATTGTAAGTTAAATTAAAACAAATTGGAAAAGATGTCCAAGGGAGGTTCAGAACAAAACTGACTGCTGGTACAAAGCAACTCCATTTACTGATTGAAAATGTTTTGTTTTTCTACTTTTTAAAATTATTTTAACTACTAGCCGCCTTTGGCGACCAGCCGGTTCGCCAATTTTAATGTTTGTTAAAATTTTAATAATTAAATATTTTATGCAATTCCAACTTTAATAGATTCTTCAGCAAAATATTTTAAAACTTCAAATTTTGATAGGCATATAATTCACTCATAATATTATAAAGGCCTTCTGTCATAACGTGATATATATCTCTCTAATTTTCTGTTACACCTCGTAGAATTTATGCTTTAAATTAAAGTGTAAATGATTAATCTGCAATTAATATAATAATATTTTTTACTGAAACAAAGCATTTTTTTTAATAATATGATTACTGATAATAGAGTCACTGAGCGTTTAAACTTTATGGGCACTAAAGAATATCTTTCTTAATTTATGTAATATCTCAAGAATTTGTCAACAAAATTTCTCAGATTCATCATGAACAGATCGATTCATTAACAATGTTTAATTTTAAATGTATCAAACACTAAGAAAATAAAATGAATCGTTTAAAATAATCGGTCTAAAACAGGTTTAAAAAAACTACTTAAAAAACGATGTACTTAAAACTATAAGCATATACAAAAAAATATATAACTAACATAAATACAATTTACTTACAAAAGCATGCAACTAACTTAAAAATAATTTAAATCATCCGTTGATAGTGATTGTCATGACAACAATCAGAACAATGCGCATGCGTGAATTTTCTTCGCCAGTTAGGTAACGCAAATGCGTGAATTTTTCTACGCCAGTTGGGGTAACGCTATGCAGATTATACATTTTTAATTTCCTTTATTCTGTGTTATTTTAATTCAAAAGTACTTCAGAATGAATCTGAAACATGGATTAATTAACAATGTTTAATTTTAAATGCATCAAACATTAAGAAAATAAACAGAATGGTTTGAAATAATCCGCCGAAAAATATTAACCCTAGCCTCATTACTGTTGGGAGAAAAAAACAACTGAGCCTTACTCATTTGGCGGTGGGGAAAATGGAAGATTATTTTGGCGGAAAATTTGGCGGTGGGGAAAATGGAAGATTTTTTTGGCGGGAAAGTAAGTTTTTAATTAATAATTAAAATTCTAATTAAAATTTTAAAAAAAGGCACCCCAGGTGCACATTCCCGACCTCTAAGGTATACATGTACCAAATTTGATAGCTGTATGTCAAATGACCTGGCCTGTAGAGCGCCAACACACACACACACACACACACACACACACACACACACACACACACATTGAGCTTTATTATAAGTATAGATAAGTAATATTTGTTCCGAAAGCACTGGAATTAACATTTAATGTTCGATTTCAGAGTTAGTTTAATTTGGATTAATTTTCCATTAATATTACATATATTACTAAGATTTTTTATTAAAACAATTTATCAGCCCATTAGTGAAATGCCGAAATGTGATTATGGATAAAACCAACTTTAAATTAGTTCAAATGAGCAGAACTTTATCAGAATGCAGTAAAACAGGATAATTGATGTTTCATCTATATTTAAATAGCTGAAAAATCGAATGTTCACAGTCAATGTTTTTGAAGAAGGAAATTGTTTTCTAATCAGTCATTTGAAGTAATCGTGGCTAGATCCAGATAACCTTTATTTTTGCTTTGTCATATATGAATTATAGAGAATGTATGCGATCGTCAAAAAATTTGAACTCCCGATTTTGTCGATTCTCTACGTTTAGGTCACTCCGAGTTCAAAGAACACATATTTGGCATTATGTCTGTCCGTCTGTTTATGACAAATAAAAAATTCGAGTTCATTTTAATAAAAGATTCCCAGAATATCTTTATTAAATTCAGTCTGTTCTATTCAGGTCTAGCGCCCCACGGCCGGTTTATGAGAAATTTGAAAAGTAGTGTACTTGGAAAATTAAATACTATATCTTGTCTTCACGGTTCAAAATAAAATTTAAAAAAATTACTTGAACTAGCGTTTATATATAGCGTTTAATAACTTTTCATTTGAAATCCCAAGCATTCAAATCCTAGTTTCATAGAATATAATATATGATAGAAATACTAAAGTTTCTTCGAGTCAACAGTCATGGCATTAAACATATAAAAAAATCTTTTTCTAAATTGACTCCCATGTTATTGACCCAGAATGCTTTTTTCTGGTGCATGGTTTGTATCATGAAATTTATTTCTATTATTGTTTAGATTAGTGTACATATATATAAAGCAGACAATTGTTGTTGTTTTTATTTATGAAAATATACCACTTTTTTTTCTTGTTTCTAGAATGAATAAAAGTTAAACCTCTTAAAATACTTAAGTAATACTTCATGACTAATTGTTATTCCCGGGAAATTTATTATTTAAACTTTTATTCATTTCTTCCCAAGTAATTGTTCACGGATTTCAAATGCATGAACATGATTGCCTATTCAATTAAGCTGTGCTCCATTGTTAAAACAGATCTAACTTTATGTGTTTTATTTTGAAAAAGTAAATCTACCTTTCTATTCAGTGGAAATTTTTGAAATATTTTGGCGGTGAAATTAAATATTTGTGTATCTATTGTTATTGCATAAATAGTTGATTAGCGAAATTCAGTCATTTTCCATTTCTCATTGTTCGATTTAGAAATTTAGAGTCCTTAAAAGAATTAAATGGGACTTTCCTACCTGAGAGCATCAGAATTGAGACTAAAGGATGATGAAATCCCATTGTTAGTTTACTTATAAATAAGATCTAGATTATGATTTTTTTTTCATTCCTTTGAAAATGAAATTTGAACAACCGTTTGTTACGGAAATTTTCCAAACTAAACCAATTATCTTTTATTCATAGTTTTTTTTCATTTGATCTTTATTTAAACATTTTTTATCGATAATAATGTTTGATATTTTTTATTTCTAATGCAAAAACATTATGGTTTTGATTTTCTATTTTATTTTAAACGTCTGACCAAATAAAGGTGTTGAGACTCTACCTGAATTTCATTTCATTCAGTCGTTTCTCCGCTAATAAGATTCAAAGATGTGGGATCGTAATGTGAAATAATCCACTCGTTATTAATCCGACTCCATTTTATTATCTATCTAAATTACAATTCTATTTACATGCTATATTTATATTTAGTTGCCATATACAAAAACATACATTGGTTTCGCGCGCAGTTAATTCTGATTTTAGAGTTGTAAAAGCAAGTTATAGCTCTAGTATGATTAAAGTTAAAATTAGTTTTTAGCCAAAGGCGCTCGTAACATCCTCCCACCTTTTGATTTTTAAATCAGGAGGTTACAAAATCAAAATTAACAAAATATTGCATTCAAAATATTTAGAAATCAAAACATGAAATGCACATATTTGAAAAGTACATAATAAAGTTTAAAAGTTAGTTAAAACGTGAAGGTTTAACCACTTTTCTTCCACTTCTAGTTTTTGTTTCATGGTCGTTATTTTCCGAGCTCGGGATTTCGATTTCTTCATACGAAGCAACAGGTTCGTTTTTTCTCGCACCCACAGGATCGTCATGGTCTAATTCCAAGGGGTATAAACGTTGCACTGGACGCACAAGTTCCCCACTCGCTGTTTTTAGCTTCACTACTCGGATGCAGCCATCTTTCCCAGGAAACACTTCGATTACCAATCCCAAAGGCCAGTCTAGTCGCTTTTTGATATCACTTTCAATTATAACAATATCTCCCACTTGCACTTGTCTAGATTCCTTTCCTTTTGGCTTCTTCTGGATTAACAAGCTTAGATATTCTTTTCGAAATCTTTTCCTCAAGTCCTCTCGTAATTTTTGTTGATACTGATATCGTTTGGAGATATTTACTTTATCCAAAGTATCCAAATCGGGAACTCCTACCTTTGTAGTCTCTTGAATGAACATTGAGGGAGTCAGTGGAATTAAATCATTCGGATCTTCCGATAGATAATTCAAAGGTCTAGAATTGATGTTGGCTTCTACGTCACAAAGAATAGTGAACATTTCTTCGTAATGAAGCGATGCCTTTCCTAAAACTCTTCTTAAAAGCTTCTTCACCATCTTAATCATGCTCTCAAAAAATCCGCCCCACCAAGCAGCTGTTGGGGGGTTAAATTTCCACTGAATTCTTAAGACGGAGGCTTCATTGACAATCTTGTCCCAATCAAGAGAACCCATCAAATTATTTGTTCCAGTAAAATTTGTTCCGTTATCGCTGTATATAGTCCTAGGTCGCCCTCGTCTTGCGACGAATCTTCTAAAACCTAGAAGGAATCCATTAGTTGAAAGACTCTGTATTAATTCCAAATGAATGGCCCTATATACAGCGCAAGTAAAAAGCAAGATCCAGGCCTTTTTTCCATCCTTTAAATGAAGCGGCCCTGCTAAATCCACTCCAGTGACTTCGAATATCAAGGCTTCCCGTACACGATCTTCCGGTAGTGGCGCAGGAATTGATTCAATTTTCTTGCTCGTATATCTTTTGCATCTTATACACCTTGAGAGCACTTTCTGGACAGTTTTTCGGCCCTGCAGAATCCAAAATTTTTGACGGATATCTGTTAGGACAACTTGAACTCCAGCATGGGAAGAGATCAAATGATGTTCGAAAATCAATCTCTCCACTAATGGGTGCTTACAAGGCAATACTAGAGGGTATCTAAAATTTTCTTCATCATCTCGTCTAGTAATTTTAGTTTTCAATCTAATTAGTCCATCAGAATCATTAAACACACAGAGTGATTTAAGTTTTGATCTTGCATCTTCGTTATTAAAGGTTTCTTGTTGCACGATTTGTATCACCTTTCTTTCGGCGGCATCTAGTTCTGCAACAGTTAAAAGATCTTTCATCTTGTTAATTGGATTTCGGCAATTTTGTACAAATCGTAGCATCCATGCTATCATTCGCACAATTTTGGAATATCTTGAGAACTTGTACAAATACCAGGATTTATTCAGATCTGTATAGTTGACTAAAGTTACGACCCTCTTTTTCCTTTCCCGGAAAACCTCTTCAAAATTGTATTCAGAGTTTGTCGCTGGCCATTCTTCTTCTGGAAGTTTCAACCACTGTGGGCCCTCCCACCATCTCGATTTCAAAAATCCTTGGATTGAACAACCACGGGAAGGGAGATCAGCAGGATTGCAAGTGCCTGGGAGATGCTTCCAAGCATCCTTTGAAGAAAGACTTCTTATTTCTTCTACTCTGTTATTCACGAACGTACCCCAATGATCTTCTTTTTGAATCCAATGAAGAGCAACAGAAGAATCTGTCCAATAAAAAGTAGGTACGTCTCTCAAAGACATAGAATTTTTAATATCTGAAGTTAACCTAGCTCCAATGCAGCATGCTAGTAATTCTAGACGAGGTATTGTAATAACCTTTAAAGGTGCTACTCTACTTTTTGCCTCTATAAAATATATTTTGACTTCCTCTCCCAAGGTATTTCTCAAAAATACGACAGTACTGTATGCAACTTTGCTGGCATCACAAAAGGTATGAAGACTTAGTCCTTCGGTGCAGCCATTGATCTTTACACATCTAGGGATCTTAACTTCAGACAGCAATTTCAAATCAACAATCAAAGTTTTGAATTTTTTCTGAATGTCATCTGGTAGAATTTCATCCCACCCTAAGTTTCTTTTCCAAATATTTTGCACTAAGAGTTTTAAACATATTGTCACAGGACATAAAAATCCAAGTGGATCAAATATCTTTTGAGACGTTGACAGAATATTTCTTTTACTGCAAACATCAAAATTAAATTCTGTATTTTGTAAATCACAGAAAAGGAAATCTTCATTTGTATTCCATAACAGTCCAAGTACTGAGGTTGGAACAGTTGGCTCGTCCCGACTTAGGTCCCTTGTATATTCCCAACCTCGAAGATCAAAACAAGCCTTGGAAAGCAACAGCTTTGCTTCTTGAATGAATCGGGTAAGATCATCTTCATTGCGCACGGATGTCACACAGTTATCTACATAAAAGGAATTCTTCAATATTTCGGAGGTTTCAGGAAAGCACTCTTTACTTTCCTCTAGATGATTCATCAAAACCGCTGCCAAGAGGAAAGGACTACAAGTGAGGCCAAAAACAAGACGGCGGTGACGAAGTATCTCAAATTTTCTTGTTTCGTAATCTTTCCACCAAAGAAATCGCAAAACATCTTGATCCTCTTTTGCAATTGAGATTTGAAGAAAGGCTTTTTTAATATCAGAAATTACCCCAATGTTATTTTGTCTGAATTTTCTTAAAATGGGTGGAATTTTCTCTATTAAATTTGGTCCCTTTTCCAGACAGTCATTTAAGGACGGAACTTTCTTAACTCGACAAGAAGCGTCAAACACTGGACGTACTTTGGTTGATGAGTTTTCCTTAAAAACACCTCGGTGCGGCAAATAATAACTTGGATTTCCCTCCTCCATTTTGGGCACTTTCTCTATTATATTTTCCTCAAGCCATTCTTCAAAAACAGCCTCATATTCTGCATATTTCTTTTCATCTTTTAACTTTTGTGAAGTACGGATACAACGTTGTTCAGCTGTGGATCTATTGTCTTGTAGAATTTCTTTTGCTTCTATCCAAGGTAGCTTAACTATGTATCTGCCATTTTCATCTCTATCCACTGCTTTCATAAAATGATCCATTGCGTTTCTTTTCATTTCTTCTTTAGATTTAGTTTCAACTGGATCCATAATACCTAAAGTTTCTAATTTCCAAAGATCAGAGATAGAGCTATTTTGTATTAGCATTGAAGTCACCAGTTGAGCGGAAGTATTTTCCTCTTTTCCTCCAAAAACTTTACCCATGATCAGCCAGCCTAATTTTGTTTCATATGCTACTAATCCACATTTCAGAGCATATATATTTCCTGAGAATAACTGTCCGCAAAAGTCAGCTCCTATCAGCAATTCAATGTTCGGACAATCTTTGCCTTGATCAGAGAGTATTATATTCTTTTTCTTCAACTCCTTTTGCCAATTTCCTTTGTGGATCCGAGGTATTTTTCCGCATATAATTGGTTGATCGAGGACTTGCATATCGTAAGTGAATCCCGTATTCAAATTCTGAAGGGTTATTTCATATAGTCCATGATCTTGTTTTTCTAACGTAGATCCACCAAATACCGAATGTATGATATTTTTAACTTCAATGGGCCTCAGATTCATTTCTTTAATTGTTTTCTCTAATAAGTATGATCGCTGCGAACCACTGTCAATAAGAGCTCGTACTCTGCGTGTTTTTCCTTCTGCTTTAATATTAACTTGCAATGTTTGAAGGAGAACTTCTTCAGCAGCACACTGATTGGATAAATTGACATTTAGATTCTCTTCCACCTCAGGTGTTTTGACTTTTGGTTTGTTTGTTGGCAGATCTGGACACATCAAAGTCCAATGCCTCTTATTACAAAGCAGGCACTGTACATTTGACTTGCAAATTCTTGACCTATGGCCAGGCTTTAAACAAGTGAAGCAGCATTTTTTATTTTTCAAAATCTTTTGTTTCTTTTCAAAATCAAATTTTTTGGCATTGTAACATTCTTTGCTTTCGTGAGGGTTTTCACAAAAAACGCAGATGGTATTATGTTTTCTTTTTTCTGTACCTCCTGAAAACAAATCTGTAGCAGTAGCCACAGAATCAGAATTCCTCTCCTTACACACCTTAGGCGCAAATCCTGATCTCGCTAAGCGAATTCTTTCCTCACCTTCTATTTCTGTTTTCAGAAAGAGTAATAAGTTTTTCAGTTTTTCTGAATAAGCATTGCTTTCCGGGTCATGATTTGCTATTATAATTGGATTACGCAGCCATACCCTGAATATATCTTCAGGTATGCAGGATTCCACCAGGGGGAAAAGCATTGCTGAATACTTGTCTGATGTTAAACCAATTGATTCTAGAGCTCTTAAGTAAGTTTCTAATTTATCATAAATTTGCGACGTGCTTAATTTCCTTTTAGCTTCTGAAGCATTTATTATAACTAATTTTAGTAGCTCACGAACGTAGTATTCAATAAGCAACTCATCCTTTCCGAAACGCGATTTTAAACTTTCTATTGCCTTGCAATAATTCGCATTTGTTGGAGGATAACTGTCTATAATTTCCCGAGCTCTAGTTCCTTCACTTACACATTGGATCAAATATTGAAATTTGTCTTCATTTTCTAATTTATCATCATCATGAATACGCTTAAATTGACTCCAGAAAGCCAGCCAATTCTTAATTTCACCGTTAAATTTAACGAGTTCTATTTTAGGTAACTTAAGTTTTCGTTTAATTCTAGGAAAAACAGAACCAACGCTTTCCTTTTCAGCGTAAGAAAGTTTAGTCAAATATATGTCCACATTTACTTTCGCTTCAATCATTTTTGTGCTGTATTCTTCGATTTTCATATACTCATCTTCATACTTTTCGGTATCAGAATTTTCCAGAAGAAAACTACATATTTCATTATCTAATTTGGCCAAATCCGAATAAATTCGTTCCAAATTGCCGAAAAGTGATTTAATCTCTTTTTCCTGAGGTTCATCGACCTTTAATCTTTCAATTAAAACATTATACGTTTTCGTAAAGTTAGATCTAATAGGTATTCGCTTCTTAACGGACATCTCCATTTTTATTTCACTACTTAATTCTTATTGCAAATAAAAACAGACGTACCGTATTTTTAGCAATCACGTCCGGGTTCACCACAATGTTGAGACTCTACCTGAATTTCATTTCATTCAGTCGTTTCTCCGCTAATAAGATTCAAAGATGTGGGATCGTAATGTGAAATAATCCACTCGTTATTAATCCGACTCCATTTTATTATCTATCTAAATTACAATTCTATTTACATGCTATATTTATATTTAGTTGCCATATACAAAAACATACATTGGTTTCGCGCGCAGTTAATTCTGATTTTAGAGTTGTAAAAGCAAGTTATAGCTCTAGTATGATTAAAGTTAAAATTAGTTTTTAGCCAAAGGCGCTCGTAACAAAAGGTATTTAACTTATGATAAATTTTTAAAATTTTGGAACATCTTTTGCTGCTAATGATTTAAATTTCTTAAGATTGTAAGATATTATGTTGATATTGCTCTTTTACAAAAGGAATTAGACAAATTAATAACAGTGGTATAGTGAAAACAATGAACATTGAGAAATCCGGTAGCTTTGAAATAAATATTTCTTAAATCTCATTTTAATTTTTTTCAGTAGTTTTATTTTTCACTCTAACGTGGTTACTGACTTAGGCGCTATTTTCGTTATAAAGCTTAATTGCTTACAGCATATTAAATATATTAATATATTAATTAACATATTAATAATGTACTTCTTTACTGCCCTCTCAGATCTGAAATATTATAGCTTTATTTGAGATTTTTATCTTAAAAAATGTAATAAAATTCTTGGGAAAATGCAAAATGTTTTTGCACTGCTTGTTTATAGTGATGATTTTTTTTTCTTAAGTAATATATCTGTTGTTCATCTAAATAAATTTTGAAAAATTCTTGTTTGAAATCCCATAGAATATTGTACACAATGAATGCTATTTTTCTTTGAAATATTATTAATAACATGATTGATTGTTTTAAATTGTTTTAATTTATTCACTTTATCGTACAAATTTGAAAGATAAAAGTTTATTTCAAAATTTATTATTAAATTTAGTTACAATGATAATTTTTCTTTATACAAATTTTATAATCGCTTTAATGAACATTTTGAAGATATTGATGTTTTCATTATCTTTGTCATCTTTCTAAGATAAAATGTCTTCAGTTTTTAAGCTTATATTTGATAAATGCCTGTTTTTGCGATTATTATACTGATCTGTAATCTAAAGTTTATTGTGTTTAGTTTATTATTCATTGTTCTTTATTTTGCGTAAAATTCTAAGTAAATTTTTCTTCGCCAGTAAAGCTTTTCTTAAATTTACAAATAGTTAAATAAAATAGGATTTACACCAAAGTAAACAAATAATGTGCAATGTGAATTCTAATTTTAAAAGTTTTATTTTGACGTGAAATTCATCACAGATAAATTAAACATACTTCATCGAAAGAAAGAAAAAAATATCAAGATTAAAATAAAAATTTTAAGTGAGATCCTGAGTCTATTAAATGGCGCATTTATATCTACACAAAAATAGCAGATTTATACTTTTTCTTCTTATCCAAATCTCCAAACCTTTTAGGGTGGCGGAAGATGATATAATGGAATAAGTTTTTAATACGCCGGCTTACAATTTTTAAAAATATGCTTGTGTAACCTTTAAATATAGTCAATACAAATAATTCTTAGTGAAGAAAAACCTGTTTGAATCGGAATGACTTTTAAATTACAATTACCAGTCTGAATCTCGAACATTTTTTACCAGTCTGAATTTAATTATATTTTTAAACATGAATAGAATCATCCTTCAAAGAGTTAAGGTTAGAAACATGCAGCGTCAGCAGTTAATGTTAAATAATCGACGAAAAATGCTTAATTCCCCTTTATTCGAGACATTGTTGAATTCAAATTAATGTCACTAAGTTTATGTAGAGTAACTAAGTTGTCTTAATAATCTAGATTACAGATGAATACTGAATAATTGTGATTAAGAATGCTGAAAAAGTTTCATTACTTAGATCAACAGAATTATAGATATCCTTTAAAAAGCGATGAACAAATGAGTGATTCTACTCAAAAGTTCTGTCTGAACCACCGCCCAAGCCATTTCAAATAAGCTAAATTTATAGCAAAATATAGTTTAGAAATACAATTATAATTTCATTTATCACTTTATAATCAAAAAATTTTAAATGAATAATGTTTAGTTCTTGTTAAGTTCTGCCACGTCCTTTTTTTTTTTTTGGTGGATTTTAATATTTGCCAATTTCCGACTTGAACTTTGGATCTTGATTTCAAGATGGCCCGAATAAATATGTTTTGAGGTAATAAAGACAATAACAGCGAATTTTCGAGAAAGATTCTTTTGTATAAACAAGCAAAATCGATTAAATAATTTATCAGTGTTTGAAAATAAAAACCACAATTTTTTTAAAATAAATATATTTAATTAATTGTTTCATTTATTTTATCATTATCAGATGCTTCATTTTCCTAATATGTTTACCATATGCATGTCCAATGTGTGTATAAAGTTACCACCTCATATGCATACTTTTGGCTTGGAAAAAATTTCCATTTATAGGTGAAATCTTGAAGTACTTTTTAATGGAAGTAAAAAAAGTAGCAAAATATTATGAAAAAAAACCTTAATTTCTTTTAATATCACCGAAAATGTATTTATTGCCTTAAATATTACTTTTAAAATTTTTCTTTGTTACAAAGTTTTTAATAATTCAAATTTAAATAATCAGATACAGAAAATATCTAAAATTTATAACAAATTCTGCTTTTTATGTGGGCAGTTAATGCGACACTATAAAAATTAAAACAATTGGAGAGTAATATTTTTTTTTCTCAATAATTATGAATCTATATATACCAATTTCTAACGTATGTGTCTCGGAAAAACGCTCTTATTGTTATTACCATATGACAACAGTCAAAAGTAAACAAATTATCGTACGAATTTCAGACTGCTTCATTGAACGCTTTTACAGTGCAATGAATCCTACACTTCTAACTCAGCTACAAAATATTTTTGGAAATGCTCTCCAGAAGATTCGCCGTGTTACCAAAAAAGTCTGTTCAGTCAGAGAAATAAAAATATAAAAGAAATCAAGTAGAAAGTTTAATATAGCTCAAAAACAAGGTTAACCGTCGCCAGATGAATAGTCGTCATGACTTGCCTACGAAAATTGGTTTTCATATCTTTCAAAACAATTATCTTAGAAAATAATCTTTTAATTAATTTAAGATTCGGAAATTACTTTTTAACGATATCAATTCCATCTCTTACAATTTTTGTCCTTAATTTTAATAATCCAATAATTGAATTTGTTTCACTCTCTGTAATAATGCTTTTAAATGTTTTAATGGAATTCAAACTTATTCATCAAAATATTCATTCGCGTGATTTTACTAATCGTTAACTCTGTAGCAGAATTTTCACTTTCACTTTTATTTCCTAATATGTAATTTTTTTTTAATTTACAGTAAACTAATTCAATTGAATTCATGTTTTTAACTACATCAAATAACAAGGTTAACTTTTTTGAAAAAAAAAAAAAAACAGTATTCCTTATTAATAATTTAATAGCCTAAAAAAGAATCTGGACGAAAAACTGGTCACCAAAGGCGACAACTATTATTAAAATCTGTTGAAATGCTGAACTGTTATTTAAATTAAACATTTTAATTCACTCGTGAGTTTCAGCAAGTGATTTTTTTAATCAATGAGGTTTCATTGGGTTTTATGTCGCGTTTTAATATGATAAAAAATTAAATTTCTGTTATTAAAAAATTAAATATCATGCCATATTGTTACATTTTTTTTGTTGCTTGTAGGCGTTTAAATAAAAATTTTAATTTCATATTTTTAAAGTTTTATTTTAAATGGCTTTTTTTGTTGTTGTTTTTAAGCATACTGATACGTAGTTATTGACTGTCTAAATATAAAAATAAAATATTTTAAAGACTTATGATATTTTATACTTACATTTTAACGGTAAGAAGAACGGCAGCTGCAACAACAGCAGAGGTTATCAAATATCTTTCTTTTCTCACCATATTAAATCCCAGAAGAGAAAGAACACAACCAGGTACAGTTGCAGCAACAACCTTGGCAAATAAAAAAGTTTACAGGAATTTTTATAATAAATTTACTAAATATATCTGATATTAAGTTAAAATATTATAAATATTTAGACTCCATAAAATTAATTCGAAGTCAAAAAGGAAGTTATTTAGATTACTAAATCAATAATATTTTGATAAATATTTCTCTTTAAAAAGTTAAAATATTCTTAAGTTCTACCGGATTAAAAGCACCTGCACTTTTAATTTACATTTAATAATACAGTGTTTGACATAATTTTCTTATAGAACTTGTAGTTTAATTTCTCTGTATTTTTTATCCCGTTTTAAAGTGATATTAAGGTTATCTTGTACCGGACTCTCTAATTTCGAACCGTTAACAGATTATAAAGAAGACGCCTGAGACGACAAACCGCGCTCCAAATATCTGTACCATACTGATGGGAGAATTTCAGTCCCTCGGAGTCAGAATTAGAGTATACCAAGCCAATATACACCTAGATTTATCGAACTGAAATTCTTTAGCCACAAAACCGAGACTTGCCACTACTTATGATCCAATGATAGTTAACATGAAACATTTTGAGCCATGAAATAATATCACTCTCTGAGATAGAAAAAATATTGTATATTTAATTTCGCCCCTATATATTTGATGTTTATTCATTAAATTCATTCTGAAGATATCATTATCCATGTCATTCATTATTGTATAAAGAATGTTAGAGATATTCACTATAAGTTTTAAGAGCAAGTTGTCATTCTCGTCTTCTAAACAAAACTTTTGCAGCCGTTCATTGAACTCAGCCCTTTACTAAGTTGCATGGTATATAATAAGTACTATATCTGGAAGGCGGTGTTTCGCTAGGCAGTTGTTCTTTTTTTCTTTTTGCAAAATTATGCTTCTTCGGTGAAAATATCTAGATACGAATCACATACTGATTACCTAAGAATATTTTTCAATCTTACCTATATATGAACCTGTTATTTAAATTTTAAAAAAAAACCTGAATTCTTTTGGTTTAACATATTAATCGAAACAATCTGCTATATTTCAGCATTCATTTTACAGTTTAGCTATCATTACTTATATTTTTGAACCTACACTCAGTTTTGCCATGGCGAAATTGAGTCCGAGATGGCGCTGCATGACACTGTCAGGATGACAGCAGTTAGAAAAAGACTCTAATAGTTAGTTATAAAAAACAATTTTTTATGTTGGTTTTTTTTATTTTGGTTTTTTAGAAAAGGCACCTATGTAGGTAAACTTAAAAAGCAAAAATGTTAAATTTAAATACACAAATAAAAAATAAAGCAAGAAACGCGACTCGAACCGAGGACCCGTAATGCACGAGCCACGCATATTCTTCTGACCACTATACTGTACTGCACACATTGCGAAGCGGAAATTGAATATACTTATTTTAATACTTAATTTTTAAAAAAATGTAATGTAAAATCACTTTTGTTTCAGTAAAGACACAAAGATATATAGACCTATATAAACCTATATAGATAAACTTAAAAAGCAAAATCTTATCTAAATATGAAATTTGATGCAAATTATTGGAGCCATTTCCAAGATGCACGAAATAAATAAATTTCGATATATACAAGAATTGCTTGTTTAATAATGTAAGATTTAGACTATCAATCGTCATATTTGAACAATATGAGTATCTACTAAACCGTGCTTAGATACTTACTTTTATAGGGTGGTGCAACACTGCTGGCATCTTGCTTTTAAATGAGAAATTCAAAATAACTCCTAATACAGATGATATTATGACAGGACTTGACTTTAACAAGCTCTGAAATATGGATGATACTTCTTTCTTGGTCACTATCTCTGACCATTTTATGCAGCTGCGGGAGGAAACTATGTTATTTTCCTGCTGTTCTCGCGATTGCTTGGATTTATGGATTTCCAGCATGAAAGTTCCAATAGGAACAAAAAATATCATCGTCATGACTGGCATCATGAAAAGGTATTTCGTCATCTGCGGCCTGTGGTCTTTATAAAGGGCGGACACTATTAAAGAAAAATAAGTGAATACAATTAAAATTGTAGATAGTAGTGAATGGTTAGAAGAAGAATATATTATAGAAGAATATATGCATTTTTTATTAATTGATAGATGTCCAGTATATTCATATTTTAGAGGGGGGTTTTTATAGTCTTTCATACATATATATCCAGGCTACTACTTGTTTTAATGATCATATTAGGAAACTTGTAAATCAAGAATTATGTAGTCTTCAAGTAATATGGAACCTTGAAATGTCTCTAATTAGCACTTAAGAGCAGTAAAAACAAATACAAATTTTAAAAAATTATTTAACACTTAGGAAGATTAAATAAAAGTCATTGTTGTCATTTATTAATTTAATTAGAAGGTATTTTTGAGCAAAAAAAAAAATGTAGATATAAAGGCAAAAGTATTGACATTAAATTTTTGAATTTCTGCTTTATTTCATACTAAAGAATTTTCAGATTTCTTGGTATCGACTTAACATCAAATTTTAATTTCCAAGACTAAATCACATATGTTGATTTAAATTCAAAGATTTATCAAAATTTTAAAAATTATTCAATGAAGACAACTTGCCCCAAAACTCTTTTCAAAAAATTTTCTGCTTTTGACATGATATAAATTTTCTAGACAGAATTATTAAATTGATTAAATACAGTTAAACAAAATGCTTAATCTTTAATACATTCCGCAATATACTGAAAATATCCAATCATAAGGTTTCAGCCATTAATAGTCAACTACATAAGAATACTGAGGTCTAGTGACCTAGCAATAATACAATAGAACAAGGAGGTCAACGTATGATAGGCACGAGAATCAGTACCTTTTATTATTATATTAATGCATATGTCCATCCAGACAAGATGATTTCGTATTAAAAAGACACAATCTTAGATCTGATTGTCAGATTACATGATAGAAAATTTCCTTTGTATTGGTAGAGTTCTTAAAAAATTAAAAATATATATAATTTGTAGCGCACTTTAGCTGTAAATATATAGTAACATCAGGAGTAGGCAATAAAGTCCCGTAATTCTATTAGCTAAAAATCTTTACGAAGACTATAATAAAAAATCTTCCATGAAAACAGATCGAAACAAATTGCAATCCACTAATAGAAAAAGAATGCATTGACAAATGCAATTTTTTTAAAAAGAAATACTAAAAGAAAATCAAAGAAATAATTTCTGTCCTTTTACATAAAATAATGAATCAGCATAGTGAAAATTGTGTATGTATATATATATATACATGCAGTCAAGCCTGCTTCTGTACGATCCTTTTTTATGCGATTTTTTTTTTGTGCTATCTTTTTTTTATACGGTGTGCGAATTCCAACGGTATTGCGATAATTACTCGGTTGTAATGTTTCTGTCAGTGTACTAATATAATGGGTTTAGTATGCAAGGTATGTACATATCACGTTAACTAATTCCAAAATAAAATAAATCATATATTCCAAAAATAAATCAACTCGAATATCTTCACTTAATGAAAGGGATTTGAACTAGTTCATCACAAGAAGATGCGCGTCTTGAATATGACGAGTAGTATTGAATTATGCACCTTTTGAAAACTTCTCCACGTCTAAAAATGAAAAATTAAATTAAAAAAAAATTTCCATGTGTAATTTAATTTTTTTTTATTTGGGTAGCGCTCTCTCATTATTTCATAAATCTTCTACAGATTTTCTAAATGAGACATTTTTTGCACAGTCTCCCTTCATCACGTAAAAACATTTTTTTAATATGTTGTGAAAAATTGTTTGATATCTCTATTTATGAATTTTCAGAATTTTTTTTTGTGCGATCTCTTCTATGCGGTTCATTTCAACTAATTCAACTAAATATTTACTGAAAAGTTTCTAATAAAACTATATATAATATGCTTCTAATAAAACTATCTATTCCCTGTATTTTGAAAAAAATTCACTTAGAGCAGAATTTTATTAAATCACTCTTATCTTCTCCAGCTAACTAAACATGTAGATATTATTTAGCACGTATTATGACATCAAAAACCAATAAAAAGTAATGAACGTCATTGAAAAGTTATTTGCAAGTTGTGTGGTTTGTTTGTGGTTGTGTGAGTTTGTTTCCTATCAGTGTAAACATGGAGAACAAAACAGTGGATTTTTAAGAATTTTATTCCTTTTTAATACCGCAAAGGCAAGAATGCTTTCCGAACTTCGAGAACATTTTTTTTTTGTCTTCTAAGAAAATAACTTTATAGGCAATTGAACATTGCACAAATACAAACGGAACAATTTCTCATTTAAGATTGTCAATGCTTTTGTAGATATCAGTAGCTTATAATGATCAAATTACGGTTCTGATAAAAAAAAATATAATCAAAGTATTACTACTAGTAAAATAGTAGACACATTCGAAATCGACTACATGTTTAGCATTTGATGCGATACGATTTCTATTGTTGCTTTGAAGCTTTATTACTCCACGAATTAAAAAAAAAAATCTTAATGGATAGAATTTCCAAGCACGATTTACGTTCAAGTACAATGAAAACTATTTATTTTTGAACGAATAATAATGAGAGATAAGAAATGAATCGTCTACCTAACTTAAGCAAATGTGTCGAATGATTTGCCATCAATCAACTTGATAGTTCACTCATTGCCAGAAAATTATATTCAGCTATTAGAGAGATAGGAAGGCTATTGATTGTAATGAGCCTCTGTTGATTAAATAAATAAATAATTAACAATAATTAAATAAATAATTAATTAGCAATTAAATAAAGTAAACAATTGGACAATTTAAAGAAATTGTCCAAGATTGGTCACTTGTAAGGGTATGATGCTGAAGATTGGCTGGAGTGTCTTATTCTATTACCACATAATCCTGACTTAGCTCATTCGGATTTGATATGACCCACTTTTAAAAAATTTTAACAAAGGAAAAAGGAATACAATTCTCTGGTGAGTTGCAGATAGTAAGTACCTTGAGCAGTTTTCTTTAGTGGTAAACCAAAGATGTTCTGCAACAGTGAAGTAATTAAACTTTTCAAGAAAGAGAGAGAGGTAGTAAAACTATATCGATAAATTAAGTTAATAACTGTAATCTTGAATTAACAGGCACCATTATAATTAAATACAATTCTAAGCATGCTATTAAAAATAAATTTTAATCGTTCAAAAAAATTTAAAGAGGTCAATGCTTCATTTAAATATTTAAAAAATTAAAAAGTAACTAAATTAATACTTATATATTAATTATTCATACTTAGTGGGTTTCCAACTGGAAGATCGTTGCTGTGTACACAGAAAATTGCCAGTAGTCCTGCAACGCCAACATTTCCATTGATTTTTAAGGAAAGGCCGGCTACTAAGACAAAGATGAATAATTTCCCAAGGAACAATCCTAGAATTAATTCCCACCGCAGGTCGTCGAAATCTGCATCTGCTAAGGTCATGCATATGATGCCAGGCATGCCGATGTAGGCAATAAATGCATTCACTCCTCTGAGATCGGCCGCCGACAGAAGCTGGAATTTAGCCACCAAGTAGCTGCAAAAAAAAGGTCAAAAATTAAAATTCCTTGTTTTCTACTAATTAAAAGCTAAAAGAATAACAGAAAATAATTTATCTTTCGTAAAGCATAGTAATACTTCTACAAACTAATTGGTGGTTAGGAAATCCCTTGACTACCTATGGGGACCCCCCGCCCCCTCTGTCTCTCAGACTCCTGTCGCAATTTGGCAATTCAATGACTTTATGACCTTGCGAATTTGCTAAAATAAATCAACGGGAAGGGACTCCCAAAGCTCTTTCGTATACTCTATAATAAGGACGTTATTTCTTTTCCCCCGCTTAAAATAGTGGACCTTGGGTAAGTTTGCGAATGCTTTGCATGGCATTGGCGAACTATAGTTGCGAAATATTTTTGGTGTATCTTCACAAGTACCGGAAAATAAAACTTTTATTTTGAAAGTCGTTTTTTAGAGTGTTGAAACCAAGATTTGACAGAAAACTATCATTGTAGTCACAAGGTCTCATATCAAATTGCATTTATTTGAATTATTGCATTTTTGAGGAATTACTTTTACATGTTTGTGGAAGTACCAATCGGCAGACGATTCTCTTTTTGGCAGATTTAGCTCAAAATTGGATAAGAATGTATATTTTATATATTGAATGTGCGTACCAAATTTTATATAACTCTTTACGTTTGATAATCCTTATGTCTACTTATACCCTGACAGACAGTTTTCTTTGAATGGATTTTGTTCAAAATCTGACGGAAATCTATAAATGTATTTTAAAGTCTATATAATAAATTTCCTTTGTCTAGCTCAAAGCCATTTTGACAAATAGACATAATTCCAAAAATTGGCTTTTTTCGGACTCAAAGATATCTGAAACGTTGAGATTCGTCGATAGATGAATTGAGTTCACGGATGGACAGACCGATAAACATAATTCCAAAAATGCATTTTGCGGACTCAAGAAGGTTGAAACGGTAAATTTTGTCAAAATCTCGAAATTTGAATTTTTTGACGATTGCAATTCTTTGTATACATTGCACAGGAGGAAATAAAAATTAGTAACCAAAAAAATGAAGCAAAATTAATAACTGCGATGATATTCATGGATGCATCTAAAATCAAGTTTAAAGTTTATTTAATTCGATACCGATTTGTATCAATAAATCAGATTAAAAATAAATTATCAAAGATTTAATCACTATTACTAATTAGATCGTATATCATATTAGCACTTGGATCATATTGCTTTCTATGAATGAGGAACGAAAAAAGATTGACCTTTAAAATTTACAAATTTTCTAAAGACTTTCATTGTGTTCGATAAATTTTGAAATAATTGATATTAAACATATATATATATGTACGTGTGCATCTATACATACATACATATATATATAAAAATTCATACATATATATATGTATGAATTTAAAACAATCTCTTATAATCGGCTTCAGATGTTGCCTTCTTTTTTTAGAACGAATAGATCGAAAAATTATTGAATATTAAATAAGTTCTTACCCTGTAATTACAATGAAAAAACATTGGGCTAATGTTGGTGCAAAGTCATGAAATGGAAAAGCTTCATCGCTCAGGACACAAGCTGGTTCTGTTATTGTTTGGTTAACCTGAAAATGATTAATCAAAATGAATTAAAACTACTCGACACTCACGTGCAATAGCTACTAGCTTTCAGGATTCGCATATCCCAATTTTTGTATGCATTACAAAAGGAAAAAAATAAAAATAAATAATAAAAAAACAGAAATCTGTTATTGCAAATTTCAAGTTATCATGTGAGAACATGATTTTTTAAAGTGACGTGGTATCAGTCCAACAGAAAACATCATGTTCTCACATGACTCACATTTTGCAATCACAACATTTAGAAAAGCGATGGTTTTTGATCATATCAAAATCAATCGAGTTCTAAAAATTTTTTCTCGGGGCCAGAATTTTTTTCGGGAAAAACCAGTTTAAACCGGTTTTAAACACTCACGTGACTATTAGATTATGCATATGTCGATATTTAGAAAACGATGGTTCATTTTCCATCTCAAAATCGTTCGAGCTAAAAGACTATCTCGAGATCGAGTTTTTCTTTTTTTATTGTATTGCGCAATCATCAACTTTTAGAAAAGCGATGTGTTTTTTTTTTTGTTTGTTTGTTTGTTTTTCTTTTCAAAATTGTTAGAGCTCCAAAACTTTTTTTGCCAGCTAGAACAATTGAAATTTTTAAAAAAAATAATTATATTACTGTACATATATATAATATAACTTTCGATATCTCTTCTCGCTGTTTCGCGTTAATGCCCATTTTCTTCTATGTGCTTCTTCGGGCGACCCTGTCCTTTATTGGCCGAACAGGAGAATCGGTTATATGTCGGGCATTCACGCCAAGTTGTAACTTTTTGCTGGCGATAAGTCACCAAATAGGGAAAATTTCTTTATCATTTTCTAGTAATCCTAAAGGCAAAAATTTGGTGCTTCAAAATCGCTAATTTTCTGCCCGTACATTTGGTGGCTTTAAAACCCTCAAACAGAAGCAACATCATGTTCTCACATGATGATATGTATAGCGCGAAATATATACTTTAAAAATAAGAAAAAAAACTGTTTTAAAACCGGAGCGGATTGTTTAATTACATATTTTACTGATTATAATTAAAACATTTTACAATATTACATACTCTACCAAAAGACCATCTGAAATTCGAAATTTAAAGCATATTCACTCTTTGAATTTCAATTAACGGATAGAATATGTGTTCAAAGGATACATCATGGTCTTTATCAAAATGAATTATCTTTTACTGCAATGAGGAATTAAATAGATTCATATTTTTGATACAGATTTAACTGGGAACTAATTAACTAAGATTTAACTGAGAAGAGCATAATATAGAATTTGGATGAGTGAAAAGACCATCTTTTAGTTATCAGTGGTTCAGTAATTATTTACCCATCATCATATTTTAATAAAAAAAATATCCTAATAACTGTAATATTCCAGTGCAGCACTGGTTCTTATAATTGGCGAAACATTATTCAGTATTAAGGCATTCTTAATTCTGAGAACAAAAGTTATAATTAGTAGAGAACTATATTGAGAAAGATACCTGAACCATCGATAAGAAAACAAAAAGAGAGGGAAGAAAACAGAGAAAAAGATAAATCTTAAAAGTTTTAGATTCATAAAAAAAAATCCTAAAAACTAATCTTGTGCTTTTTTTTTAATATAAGAAACAATGGAAAACTAGGTGCAAAATTGCAATCAATTCTTACAAGCTTTTTCTATTTATTTTTTCATTAATCTCTAAAGAAATTATTTAGAATATTATATCACTCTAGAACATCACAGTATTTATAGTAAAATATCCGAAAAGTAATTGAATACACTATTCATTTTATACATGCCTATAATACAAGACGCAAGTTCATCATTAAAACTCAATACAGGATAAGAGTTGAAGTAGGTGACAGATTGAATTATGGTACCTAATAAAGTAATTAATGTTCATTATTTTAAGAATTTTTTTTTATTTTTTTATACGTGTGTATTTTAAATTAAACCAACGAGAAAATTCTATGGAATGCTATTGAAAAATGTATTTTATGAATCATTATTTCTGCAACTATTTGCAGACTTCTAATTATTCACTTCAAATATTTCAAGAATAGCAAAGTTTCTTTCACAGTAACGATGTAGATTATATGTTTTATATCTATAGCATAATACTGGATAAATCTTTGAAAATTTATTCCGTGTAACCTTCAAGTACAACCCCGTCAGAAACTCTTCATGTTTTGACTAATTTACAATCATATTCGCTATGTCCCACGATTGTTTAATCACATCACCGCTCTTATACTCACCGTACTTGTAGATTTTATTAACAAAAGGACATTTGTCCTTTTAATTTATATTTTAAATTTTTATCGTGATATCTAAACCACTGTAGAACTGACAATTTACATTTAAAGCCGTGCACCTAATAAAGGAGGAACAAGTGTATATCTAAGCTATTGTTCTTGCAGAATAAACTTTTTTTACGTAAATTAATTAATAAAATCATACAAGTAAGGACTATCTTTTGTTGAAATCTTAATACATTGTGTAATAAGCTTTGTTCAATTATTATTTGTTTTTTTAAGAATAAGTAAGTGCAATTATTTTTTGTTAAAAAAGGAAAAGGATAGATTAGATAAGAAATTAATTAGTTCATAAATTCTTTTCGCTACTCATATTCAGTTTTTTGCAAGTTTGATTGTTTAAAGCATCAATCCGATACTCTAGGGTAAAAGGACATATCTGTAACTAGTTTACTAAGAAATTCTTCGAAGTATTAATACGTATATTTACATACATCAATGCATATAATTACATTACATTTTAACATATTTACATACAATACACATAAAGACTTTGTTTGCATCATTTCTGTTCAAAAAGCATAAAAAAAATGTTATGCCTACTTTATTGAAAGAATAACTTACACATAATTGAGATATTTTTTACCATGTGTCAATATGATGTTATTCGGAATAAAAATTATAGATAAATTTGAGTGAAAATAAGTGTTCACAATAATAAGAATTGTAATTTCTTCAAATTAGTCGTAATGTTAGTCAAGTGAACATTAGAAAGAAATTAAAGATTTAGTCAATAAATTGTTTAATTTGGTATTTTACTATACAATATATTTAAAGAAAGATATTAATTATAAGAAAGTAGATTTAGTAGAAAAGAATATACAAACAAGAGCAATATTAATGTTGGTATATTTGGAATTCAAACTTAAAAAGGCCTTTGGCTATATTTAGATTGTTTCTCAAGAAGGAAAGCGTAGAATTGGATGAAGCATTATCTTTGGTGATTTTTAATACTGGTTGATGATAATATGGAAACAAATTTCAGTTGGATAATCACTACTCATTCATAAAGATCACTATATAAAAACTTTTATAAAGTATTATGAAAATTTGCATAACACTAAAATCAGCTTTATACTCTAATTACAAACTCATCAAATGTCACGTAAGCATAAGATAATATGGATTTCGCTTCTGCCAATTTCAAGCTTTTTAGAAGAAAGAGTAATTAACTCATATTTCCATAATAACTATAAATCTCACAGTTTTCGCATTCTTGCTTTAATTTTAAAAATGTAAATTTTTGCATCAGCATTTAGTATCAATGAAATACTATAAATAAAACTTCTCTAATTACCAAAATGCTGGAACATCAGATTCTTTTAATCCGTAAAACTGATATGGAACTTGACAAATTGGCTTGTGTGACAAAATAACGTTCTCAGTTGTAAGAAAAGAATTTTAATGAAACTAATATTTACAATAACAACAACAAAAAAAGAGTTCTGAAAAAAGAATTCTGAAAAAAAGAGTTCTGAAATTATCGTTTGCGTTTTTACAAGAAATTGTTAAGTTGAGTTATTTAAATTAAATCGTATTCGCGACACATATCATCATCAAATAATATATTTTATAATAAAAAAGATTAATATTAATACAGATGGAATTAAACATTAGATAGAGCTGCGGTTCAATAAATTTTTTTATATATCTTAAAAGAGATTTCTTTTAAATGCGGATATAGCTACCTTGAAGTAATTTTCCATCCATTATAAATTGCATAATAAAAAAAGGAAGAAATTTCTCAACGTAGGACAGTAACTCTTGAACAAAGACACTATCTCCTAAATTAAATAAATTGCCACGAGAGCTTACTTTTATTGTTATTTTATATGTGATAAATTTAAAATAATGTTTCTAGATTAAGAATGACACACAGATAAAAAAAAATGTGCGAGCCAAGAAAGAGGAATTATCTACTATTTGCTCAAGTTTTTATTTGGATAACAAAATCAAAACTAGAACTTTGCAAAAATTCAATCCAACCTTGATCTATTTGTTTCGTTTTCCATGCTCTGGAAAATATTAGGACGTCAAATCCTTTTTTTTTTTTTTTTTTTTTGTAAATGTAACAAAACACTAGGTTTAAAAGGAAAAAGCAAACATTAAATTTAGGAGTACAAAAAAAAAACCTGTCCTTTGAAATAGAATTTCTTGATCTAAATCTGAACTTAAAAGTCATATTATTTTCTTTCAATAACATATAAAAACCGATATCTGATAAATTACAAGGTTTTTTTGTTAATATAAATTTATAATTCTAGTTTATAAATTTTAAGTTAATTACTAGCCATTTTTTTTTTTTTTAAATTTTCAAACCGCATCTTATGTTTATAAATTTTTTTGTGCATTTCATGAACAAAAAAATTATTATTAAACACATAATTTGCTTCTAGATATAATAATTAAATTAATGCTTAAAAATTATGATAGTAACTAATATAAATTTTAGAACCCGTATTTCTTCTTGACAACATGAAAGCAAAAAGATGGCATTCAATGTATAATATATATAAAGTTAAAGTGATTGTTTGTTATCAATAACCAATGAATCACATTTACTTTAATATGAATAATGAGTAATATTATATAAGATTATAATGAAATAATGAATGCTTAAATGACAAATGATGAGATGATACAGATGATATTCAATAAAACATGACTATGCATGTTTTTGAAAAAACGATTTATGATTATTGCCATTTCAGCAAATATAAAAAAAATATCGGATCTTGATTAATGAAATCTCACCATTCCGCTCAATTTGTTGAAAATTCGTTTAAAAGAAACTCTATAAATTAAATTAATAAAATGAGAAAAGATAACTAAGACATCTATCCTCTTTATTAACTTCAATATATATCCTTAACTGTGAAAAAAACCTGGTAGTCGTGCTTCGTATTGGTTTAATATAAAAAACATTTTTTTAAAGAATTTTCATACTTTTGTAGCAATTGGAACATATTATTTGTAACATTAACAATACATCATGTTCTGTAGAATCAGCAATTAAATATTTTGTCACCGTGCAGAAAATAAGACAGTTCCATATCTTCTATAATAAAGCAAGGTGTGCGAGTTCACAGTTGTAGTAATTTTTGCTGGAACTTTCAAAGATTGCGTAACGTTGGAGATCAATAATAAAAGAAGTTTACAAAACTTCGCTATATGGAAATTATCTTTTATAATATGAAGAATAAATAACGATGTCCTAACTTTGATTATAAATGCCATTTCTTATCTTTTGTTCAAATTTTCACTAAATACAAAAATTATCGGTCTTTAAATGAATATTATATTCTATATACAGTGTTCATTTATCCATAAATGATTTTTTTGCAAAAATGCGAAGCATTTAGATTGATATAGTTTATAGTAACTATAGTAAATTATATATAGTATAGTAACTATACTATAGTATAGTAACTATAGTAAATTACATTTTATTCAATTTTTAAAAAGCATTTCGGTTTCATGAAGCCATTTCTGATTTTATTTTTATGACGATTTCTGATTTTATTTTTATGACGATTTATGATTTTATTTTTATTATTTTTAGACAACAATATATCCTCAATTTAAGCCATTTAATTGCATTTTTGAATTTATATGAGTGTTTTTATTACCGCTTTTTATTGTATACAGTTTCACGTTTTCGGTTTAATCTAATCCCTTGTTTTTTTTTTCCTGTATACGGCATTTTTACTTACTGAAATTCATTGACGTTTTATCCAGAAGACAAATGTAGTTCCTTTTGCGTTATTATTCACTTCGTTTCATCACTCTGGATTTCTTAGGCTTTATACCTCTAGTTCCTAGTTTACGCAAATGAAAGTTACATGCCAGTATAATTTCAATGTCACGACATTTTCCTTGACGTACTTGTTAAGCTGATCTAGTGTGAAATACTTCATGATATTGTAGCTTCAATTCCAAATCTTCCTCTTTACAGACTGAAATAGGAAACGTCTTCCAAGTGATGCAAAAGGATTTCTCAAACTAAATAAATGGTAAGTTATCGATATTTCTTCTCTCAGTCCTCAGACTGTGCAAAATTCCACAAAAGAAAATGTTTATAGATCATGATCTTAAGTTAAACTGCTAATAATCTGTTGTTTTCTTATAGAACAGATTTTTACTTTTCAAACCTTTTCTGTTCAAACTCTTCCGTTTCTTCTTATAGAACAGGAAATTTTGTTAGATAATATAAAATAATATTTTGTAAACATACAATCTAATTATTAAATATCAAATAAATCTAGTTTTAGAACTGATTTTCGAGAATTATACTTTAAAATAAGATATTCTTAAAATTTAACTATAAAAAAAAACGAAAAGCAAACAAAGTGTATCTGACGGCTACCAGCGTTATAGTAAATGTGTATGTATAAAACATGCATTTCATTCATGCATTTGGGGAATACCAATTTTATATCATTGGCTCTTTCGTTGGCCATATGTTTGATTCAATTGAATTTCGTTGGTCATATGTTTGATTCACTCAATTTGAAAAAGTAATCGGATGAATTTTTAATATTGCAGGAATTATTTTACGATTCTGTTTACGATCAGAAATAAAATAAATTCATTTTTTCTAAATTGAGCCCCCCCCCCCCCTCCTCTCCACATTCCCTTATTTTAAAATGCTAATATTTTTAATAGAAATTATTAAAATTATAACATAGATTTATAATAGAAATTTTAAAATATTTGTATTTAAATAAAATTGTATATGAAATGAGCGTTCAACTAGTTCTTTTATAATCAAGAAAACAAAATTAATTACTTTAAATTTATTCATCTTTTATCATAGATATTGTTAAAAAATTATTTTAAAAATAAAACTTATATGAAAAAATACGAGCAGTTTTATATAATATATTTTATTAAATCTAATCAACATGTTTGAAGCTAAAATATTAAAAAAACTAGAATAATTTTTTTAATTCTTAAAATGATCGCCTATTTAAATTGAAATTTTCATTACAGAAACAGATCAAAATTAAATTTTTTTCTAAATATTCTCTAATATTAATGTTAGAAGACAATACTTACTATTAAAAGTTTTATTTAAAAATGCTGAGAAGGTACCACACAACTTTATAAAGAAAATGGTCAGTCATCTGCACTTTGAATTGAGATTATATTTTTATCAAAACAGGATGAAGTAGATTGTCGATATTTGGAGTCAATTACCAAGAAAATTCTAGAAGGAACGCAACGCTATTTTGTATATATATTTCTTAGATCATGATGAGCAAAAAAAATATTTTTTAATTGGCTCATACTTACATCTTAAAAATATTTTGGCCGCGGTGGCCTGGTGGTAAGGTCTCGGCTTCGGAACCGAAGGGTTTCAGGTTCGAGACCCGATTCCACCGAAGAACCGTCGTGTAAGGGGGTCTGTTGCACGTTAAATCCGTCATGACCAAACGTCCTCCCGCTGGTGTGGTGCGGTGTGGAGAGGGGGGTGCCAACTCAGGTGTCGTCCTCGTCATATGACCGCGGTTCAAAATTACGAGGTCCGTCCCAAAATAGCCCTAGTGTTGCTTCAAACGGGACGTTAATATAACTAAACTAAAAACTAAACTTAAAAATATTTTTTATCGCTTTGTTTTTTTATTAACATTTGAATTTTGATTTTTTCCTACAAAGGATGAATGCTCGTTGAGAAAAAGTTCCGTTTGCCAGATCTTAATAATTATTATTTGTGTTTGTGGGTCATTTAAAACATTGGTCTATGTACACTGGAATCCAGTGTGTACTGGGAATATAGGTAAAAGGATCGAACAATGCTATACATTAGATAGATTCTACAAACACAAGTAATTATGTGCACTTTTCTAAAATCATTTTCATAATAACCATTGTAATACTCAACAGGAGCATACTAAAAACACAAATAAAATATATTTTGTAAACAAAATTATTAAATAAACTAAAGCAAACAAATGAAATGCTGATTGTGTTTATTTCAGTGTTAAATGTTGATTTAGTTTTAATCAATCATACAATGTTCTTTTACTATCTTTAATATCTACTTTACGGCTCGAATTTTGTTTACAGCAACATCCTGGCGATGTGATAGCAAAATATTTTTCCTTTCTTTTCTTTATAAATGGATTCTGCATGCTCCAAACAGTTAAGTTTGGCTTAGTACTTTTTTAGTAATTGGACACTAAATAGCCATACTGCAGTTATGATAACCCCTGCATGCAATTTCTGTAAAATGAGCCTCTTACACGCTTAAAAATAGAGTATAAAAGGAAATTTTGAGAATAGGTGTTTCCACGCGATTCATCAAAAATAATAATAATAATAATAATCAGTTGTCAACGAAAATTTTAAGAAAAATAAATAATTAATCAATTTAGATTTTAAGATTCTTTTAGGGTATCCTTCTTACCTCCAGAAAAGTACTGCTCTGATATATTTCTGTTAAAATGCAAACATCAATTGAATATTAATGGTCAGTTTTTGTAATAGTCTGACTAAAAATTTGTAAGAAAATTGCATCATCCTAGCTGCTACAAAAAGACAAGTGACAATTCAAAACCCGGTCTTTAAAAAAACCTTCTATCAGGAAATTGGAACCTGATTGGCATTTCATTGACTTCCAAAGCACCCACAAAAATGGTCTAAAACTAAATAAGGTTTTAAAAACTGTTCAGGCAAAAACCATTTCAGGTCGCTGATTGGAAAAGATTTCCATTAAACTAGCTTTCTCCAAAATTCTCATACGAAGGATATAAAGAGATAAAAAAAAAACATATTCGTGAATAAGGTGAAAAGGAAAATTGCTTATTAGTTGTAAAAAATTATTTGTGCGTTTTGCACGATTTGCGTACTCGACGATTACTTGAAAATAGGAATTTTCAGGGTGTATATAGTATACAAAAAAATCATAAAATAAAATCATATCATAAAAGTCAGCTTTAACTAAGCTGTGCGTTACACCAGCGATTCACAACCCCCTAGGGGGGCGCGAGCACACTAGAGGGGGAGCGCAAGAATATCCAAAAGGAAATATTATTTTAAAAAATTGATTATCTGACTGAAAGGAAAGCACACATATACATAGAAAACAAAATACATTTCGAAATATTTAATAACTTATTAAAGTAAAACAACTTACTTAATCAAAACATACTAAATTAAAAACAAATTTAATAATTATTAGTGACTCCCTTGGGCCTGTCTTGCAGAGCAAAGTTTTTTGAAGGAAGGCTTAATATTAGAAATAGCCACTCTCAGTTCTGTTTCTATATTTTGTCTTCAAAGAAGCCACAACAGAAAATCCAGTTTCACAATGGTAGGGTGTTGAATGGTAATAGAATGTGAAATGTCCTTGTTTATAGTTCAGAAAAATCAAATTTACTCCTGCCCAAAATTCAAATAGTGATTTATTACAAAATTGCCTTTTAGTTTCGCCACTTGTCGTGAAGTCTATGAATTTTTCTTCCTCATCAATTGAAAGTCCTTCGGGAGTCTTATGAAATGGATCCCTAATCCACTCGTAACTTGCTATCAGTTTGTCGTCAGCATGAAAATACTTTTTAAAATTCTTTGCCAGCATGGCTAAATGATTTGATAAGTTTTAGTACAATCATCCACATTTACAAACATTGTTAGGTTTTTTGCTTTAAATTTCTGCTCCACAATTCCAATTTTCTACAAAAAGCATTAACTTTATAACTCGTATCCAACATATGTGTATTTGCTGCTTGGAGTTGAAGATTCAAGTTATTTAATTTCTCGAATATCTCGACCAAGTACCTCAATTTCATCACAAATAAACGATCGCGAAAATTCTCGGCCACCTGTCTGTTTTCTTCTTCTAGGAAAATGGCGATTTCTTCTCTTATATCATAAACACGTTGCAAAAATTTCCCACGTGATGACCATCTTGCCTCGCAATAAAATAGTAACGCTGAATGTATTGAACCCATGTCTTCACAAAGTGAGGAAAAGATTCTCGATTTCAGGGATCTCATTTTTATATAATTTACTACGGTTACAACCGTAGTTAACACAATATTCAAACCAGGACTTATTTCTTTCGAAGCCAAAGTTTCTCTGTAGATCATGCAATGTTGCAGAGGCGATTTTTGTTTTACAAGTGCTTGTATACCTTGGAATCTTCCGGACATTGAACGAGCACCATCGGCGCATATTCCGATGCAATTTTTCCATTCTATGTTTGCCTAGTTCATAAAATCATTTAAAATAACAAATAATGCGAGCGCTGATGTTTTGAGTTCTATTTGTTTGCAGAAAAGTAGTTCTATTACTGACATATTATCACAAATTCGAACATATGCAGTTAAATGAGCATCTCTTTTACTATCTGTTGCTTCGTCAAGCTGTATTGAAAACAATTTGTCACGAAACATCGAGAAAAGTTGACGCTGTACATCTTCAGCTATATCGCCAATTCGACGGGCAACAGTAACATTTGAAAGAGGTATGGATTGCAATTTTTTTTGAGAAATTATCTCCAAACATAGTTTCTACAATCTGAATTGCTGCTGGCAAAATAAGCTCTTCACCAATGGTGAGGGGATTTCTACAATTATATGAACTTTGTAAAATGCAATTAAAGCTTTTTTTATTTACAAACAAAGTTTCTTTAAAAAATGATTTTTGCTTTTTATATTATTTTAATTTTAATTCGAAGAATTCTCTGGGTTTGCTGACGTACTCACTATGAAGCGTTTCCGAATGTCGATTAAGTTTATTAGGTTTCATGCTGTCTGCTGTCAACATTTTTGAGCAAATGATACATAGGGGCCTTTCTTCTTCATTTACTTCAGTACTGGTAAAACCAAAATTTAAGTATTCTTGAGAATGTCTCCTTGACTTTATTTTCGGAACCATGCTCGTCTGTGTACTTGTTGATGCTTGACTATCGTGTAATGCATGCTTACTTCCGCTTAAAAATTTATTCATGAGCCTTCATAAATGAATTGAAGTTAACACGAAAACATATATAACATATAAATTCACGATAGATTCAATAGTGATAAAAGGATCGACTCGAATGAGACTGGCTGGAATTGAAACTTGCGTTATCGAATATTTTCCTTCTTCCTATGAGAAAACATTTGCTCCGCGCATGCTCGAGACGGCATCGGTCGTGTGTATTCCCTTCCACAAACATTGTTATTTTTTTCACTTTTGTTTTGTCATGTTTCTCGTTTATTTCTTTTATTATTCGAAAAAATGTATTCCCAGTTTCTAAATTTAGCTCACCCCGTCTAGGTTAACTTTCATTGATGAATTTTTCTACTTTCATATTCTTTTAACGTTATCTCCCTGTTTGGCTTTCATTTCAAATATAATATTTAAATTTTCTCCACTTTCATTCACTTCATCTGTTTACCGCACTCTTATCCAAAATGCAAGATGTGGTTTCTCGCCAACGTTGACTCGCTTTTACTCTTGTTTTGGCAGTTAGTTAAAAAATAGTTTAAAAACAGAATCCAAAATACTCAATATACATTATTGTTGTATACATTTTATTGTAAGCGGGGGGGGGGCGATGAAAATTATGATTGAAAACTGGGCCATGAATACTGAAAGGTTGAGAAACGCTGCGTTACACTCATATTAAAGCATCTTTATAATTTATAAATATCTGGAAGATCGAGCTTTGCTCTGCAGCTTTATATATATAATCTGGATTTTCGGAGAAACTATTTAGATACTAATTATATACGAATATTTTACAATCTTATCTACATATGAACTGGTAATTTCAATAAAAAACCATGAACATCATGTCTGAGATAAGCGCTTTATGACACTGTTAGGATGAGAGCAAGTAGGAAAAAATCTCTAATAATTAGTTATAAAAAAAACGTTTTGTGTGTGTATGTGTAAAATCGCGTTTTTGCAGAAAAGACACCTATATAGATAAGCTTAAAAAGCAGAAATATTAAATATAAGTACATTAGTACTAAAATATAAAAAAAAGCGCTATTCGAACTGAGGACCCGCAACATAAGCGTCATTCATGCTGTTCTGATTACTATGCTGCATTACTCACAGTCAACTTCGAAGGTTAAATATATTTATAATATAAATATGCCTATTCTAATAGTTATAAAAAATGATTTCTTTTTGTGTGTAAAATCGCGTTTTTTCAGGAAAGACACCAGAAGAAACCAATCCGATATGAAATAATAATGGCGCAAGGTATAGTATAATACTAGAAAGGCTTGGTTAATATTAAATAATTACAAAAATCTACATTCTTTTAAAACTAAAAAGGTCAATGAAGAATTTTGGAAATTAAATCACCCAAATTAGAATGGAACATCTAAAAAAATGTTAGATGTTATGGAGCAAATCATGGGCATTCAACAAGAACGTACAAAACACATATAACATTTGCAAATTGAGCAAACTGATGCAAATTCTCAGTGCAGTAGATGCTGGTGGGTGCATCGAGTATCAGCCTTGTTCAAATGGTTTCTGATTTTCTTTTAAGTAATGGGGATCAAAAATCTATTTTAGACCTAATTTTATGGCACTTATTACGAATTTGTGCGTCCAATCAGTTTTCTAATGGAAATTAAGATATGAGATGTATTTTTCAAACAGAGGTATATGCGTTGACAAGAAAGTTATGGTCCAATCTATGCCACGTGAAACACTAATGGAAAATGACATTATTTTTCATGATACATTTTTCACTCAAAATATTTAAACAAATTCAAAAGGATAGCATGGAATTCGCTTTAAGTTTTACTATTAAAATACATATATGTTTGCTTTCTGTGTTGTTCCTTCTCTGTAATTGTTGTTGCGATTGGCAACATACTATACTGTCAATATACTAGTTATGACTAATTATATGTTAGTATTGAAACAAGAAAAAGACATTTTAAAGAAATTTGTAACATTTTTAATGTCATTCAGCCTGTATGTTTGCTGAATGGATTTTCAATCATACTATCCATGCTGCAAATTAAACTTGACTTGTGTCTTAAATTAGCGCACATAAATTCTGACCAATTGAAATTCATTGCAATGACACAGACTGAGTCGCCTTTTCAATCCTTTAATTCTTATCAATAATAATTCCTAATATTTTAAAGCAATATATTATGTATTAGCCGCCTTTGAAAACCAATTGTATTAATAGTTTTGTTCATTACAGTTGAATCGTTTATCCATAATATTCATATTAATTTCCCCAAGACAATATTTTTGAGCCTCAACTTACAACAGACATTAAAGCCGTGTTATTTTAATGGCAGTTTAACTGCGCATATGAACTATCCTAACAGAGTCAAGTCTCATGACATAATCTTTTTCCTAGCTTTCACAATTCTGTAACTTTACTTTCTTATTCGTCATATAAATTACATAGATATTGGATAGAATCCTTCTTCCTTTGGTTTGAACAAAGGAGGAAAATCACGTGATTAAATATTTAACCAAATAATGAAAGGGCTTTGAATTCCATTTTAGTAATGGATTCCATTTTTGAAAATTACGCATAAAAATATTTTTAAAAATTGCGAAAGTTTAGAAAAAAATTGCCTATAAAGATAATATTTAAAGTATATAGTAACTCAGATTACTTAATAAAAATTTCTCTGATTCATCCAAAAATTCAGCACTCTAAAATATGAACGCAACTTTTAGTGATAAAAAAATTAATTGATTTTTAAAATTGCCTATAAAGATAATTTATTGATTAAATATTCAAAGATAATTAATTAAAGATTTAAAGATTAATTGATTTATAAAATTGCCTATAAAGATAATATTTAAAGTATATAGTAGCATAGATTACTTAATAAAAATTTCTCTGATTCATCCAAAAATTCAGCACTCTAAAATATGAACGCAACTTTTAGGTGATAAAAAAATTAATTGATTTTTAAAATTCAATTATATTACATTAAAGATTAACATTATTTTTAAATGAACGACACTTTTAAAAAATTGAATCATTGCATATTTGCGTTTTTAAATCGTAATTGTAAATACAACAAAAATAATTGTAAATACAATATAAATGAACGACACTTTTACAAAATTCGATCATTGCATATTTGCGTTTTTAAATCGTAATTGTAAATACAACAAATTTCAAAACGCTTGCTAAAAGCACGCTTTAAACAGAAAACTACTCACTATGAAAAAAAAACTGCCGCAACTTTATACTTTCATCATTAACAATACAGAAAGGACCAAGATAAAGTATTAGTTTGCGACAATAAAAGAGATTCCTTCTCAACAATAACAATGTTGTTGTAAAATAGTTTAAAAATATCTTTAAAAGTTAATTAAATCTAGACTAAAGAATTACTGCAATTAAATTAGAAATCTTTTAAAAGATAATCTGATGAATTTTAAGATGACATAAGAATAATTTTTGTGTTTTGATATTTTTGAGAGTTAAGAAGAAAAACAACAGAATTTTGCTTAAGTAAAAAAAATTCTAATAATTATAATTTTAAAAAAATCGCTCCAAGGTCCGTCTTTTCTCTTCCCTGGTATATATGTGACAAATTTGGTTAATTCTCAATCAAGTGAATTGGTTTAAAGGACATCAACCAACACGCATGCATACTCGGACAAGCACATTTTCTTTTATCTGTGTAGCGGTTTGTCTCTTAACTGCTTAGTTGGAACTTGTTAACTTGTTGTGTTTATTTTCGATTAAATATCTTATGCTTAGCTCAATGTTCCTAAATCCGTCATCAAAATATTCTTAAGCATCAGATTGTGATAGATATAAAAATCCAGTTATTTAAATATATTGTACCTTTTATTGTATACACGAATCTTCCTAAGTTAAATCCTTTGATGTCAAAGTGATATAAAAAAAAAACTTAATTGTCCCAGGTAATCGGTTTTTGAATCCCATGCTGTCTTTCACTTATAATTGTAAATGTAATTCCATTTTTTTTTAAATCCTCAAGTAAATTGGGAATTTCAAAAATAGAATCATTAGCTTAGAACAACGATAGGAAATCACGTGATGAAAATTTTGGCCCAACAATGAAAATTGTTTGAATTTCATTGAAATAATGCAAATCATGGTGGAAAATTGTATAAAAAGATATCTTCAAAAATTGATAAAGTTGAGGAAAAAATTACACAAACTTAATTTACATCATTAAAAGAAATTTTTTGTTGTTTTTGTTTAAATTTTAAAATGAAGTAGAAATCATGCTTGTGCAATAATATTTTCGAAAGTTATAGCATGAAAACGCCTGAAATATCGCTTAGTTTTAATTAATTAAAATTTCATTTTTTTTAGCCAGTGTAGGTATTTGTACTAAATTTGGTAGCTCTAAGTTAAACGATCTTCCCTCCACAGTACCATTTGACACGCAGACATACATTAGCCTTTATTATTTGTACAGATCATCACATGACAAAATATAATTAAAGAGGAACACAAACAAAAACGCTTTTTTTTAATAAAGCATTTTTATTAAATGCTACATAGATGATTCTATTCAATGTAATGAATTATTTTAGATTAAAATATATTTATTAAAATATTTTAAATCTTAATAATTATTTGGTGTTGTACATTTCATTGTTTTTAAAAAATATTTAATTGCTAATATGCAGGCTTCTGGTCCCAATAAAAAAATGTTTCACTGAGATTTAAAATTTTTGCTTTCTTTCCTTGGCCTCATGATAAGAAGCTAGAAAGAAATTGTTATCTAGAATTTCAAAGAAAGATTATGAGATAAGATATTTTCTCCACATTAAATCTACGTAGTTAAGAAATTTTAATGATAAGAGATCGTTAACACCACTCGATAACGTAGTCACTCGATTTGCTTTAGTCTCGGGGTGAATAAATAAAAAAAAAGAGTTAATTTTTGTGAGAAAGCGAATGAAAATTGTCAAGTAACAAAAATTGGAAATCCACTCAAATGTTACGCCAATATACAGATTTGTAAATAATTGAAAATGCTTTATTAACGTTAATTTTTTATCAGTTTTTTTTGTTGTTGTTCTGTATAATCAATGGCTGCAAATTTTCAAGCTAATTATTTTACTCTGTTCTAGAGAGGAAGATTTTACTTTTATTCTAAAAGTAAAATCTTCTAAAAGTAAAATTATTGAGCAAAATTTGGCTACAGAATATGTTTTGTATATGACTGAAAAATTTAAAAAAAAATTATTATCTATAGAAATAAATAGTAAACCTATGACCCTCTCCAATTATCTAGACAAAAATTACTTACTTAAAATAGTTTTTCACAATTTTCATGACAAATTACACATACCAATATACTTTTTTTATGTACGTAATACAAAATAAGTCACGTAAATTTTATTTCTCATCTAGTCATACCATTTTTTTGCTTATAAAATTCGCGTATTTATTTCAATCACTGAATTTTGCACATTAACACAACAATAAATACACTTATTACCATTTAGTTGCCTTTGGTAAATTCCTGGTTCACCGGGGATATTGGTTATATTTAATTTCAATAAATCGCTTAGATATAATTTCATATCCATGATTCCATCAAGTAATCAGACATTAAATCCACACTATTTTAATTGTTTCATTGTTCATTTTGTATATGGACTTACTTATGGAGACCAGGTTCATAACGTCATAGCGCTCTTAAAACGTAAATTTGGGGTCAACTCTCTTCTAAATTTCACAATATTATAACTTCATTCTTTATTCATCTTGTAAACTTTATAGATATAAAATAGAATATGCCTTTTTTAGATTTCATCAATGAGAGAAAATCAAGCAGTTAAATATTTGATGAACCAATGAAAACATGAAATGATTTCATGATGAAACAATGAAACCTATTGCTGCAAATCAGGCATAAAATATTTTTAATAGCTGAATACTTAGCAACATTTAGGAAAAATGTTCGTAGCTGTTGAACTGGTATTATCAAAAATACATATTTTGTAATTTTAAAAAGATGAAAGTTTCATTTTTGTGCAAATATAATTTTTGGAATTTATCGCAGGAAAGAGAAAAAATTCAGTTTAATTTTTAATCAGTTAAAATTCCAATTAAACTTTAAAAAATCGCTCCGAAATACACATTTTCATTCTCCAAGGTATATATGATTAAATTTGGTCAAACGGCCTGGCCTGCAGAACGCTAACGTAACACACATGCGCATATTCGTCTTTATTAGCTATAAAGATGTACAGTTTATTGCATATGCAAAAGAAGGTTGGTAGTTATTAAAAGACTCAAGAAATAAACAAGATTGAAAACGTGAAATAATAAATGCGTATACGAGCAAGAATCATGCGGAGTAAGATGCGCGACTGTATTTGTAAAGATTTCAAATTAAATCTTAACATACATCATGACAAATTTGCATTCATCTCTTTATAGATAGATATAAATAGAATGATATGAGCACAAGTATAAAGCTAAAAGTGGATTTAATGTATTTGAATAAATAAATGTTGCCAGAATATAAAATCAAATAACTGAAGAAAAACATCAGACTCTAATAATTGCAAATATTCTAGACAGAAAACCATGACACAAAAAAGTGACACATTTTTCCTAATCTTTCTGTACGTAAAGAGAATAGATTAATTCTAAAATAGGCATTGTTGAGGACAAAAACACTCTTACTAATGATAAAGTTCAAAAGTTTTAGACAAACAAATTTATCTAATCACTTATCGAAATACCAAGTTGTAAGAAAGGCATGGGTTTAGTGATATTAATCTGGATTTATGAATTTAATTTTCAGAGACGAAAATAAACAAAACTGGACCTAAAATATAAACATATGACTAATTTTTAAGTATACATACAATAGTTTTCTATAAAGGAGACAATAAATTACAATAGTATAAAAAAATGTATGAAAGAATTAGAACAAAAAAATGATATTTAATGAATTTAGCTATGAATGATATTTAATCTCTACGAATAAGAAAATCGTAAAAGATTTGTTTTTTTATTTCGAAGATTGAAGGAAGAGTTCCCTTGAGAAAATAAACACCTGTGCATACTTTAATCAAATTACGTGTACATATAGTAGTAGAAATGTGCACTATTCTCTTATCATACATTGTTTAAATGAGAAAATGAGAAAATATTTCAGTAATTACAAAGTAAAACAAAGCATTCTAGAAATAGTATGTCATTCATTTAAACCATTCATATGCCAATTTGTCAAATAGTCACACGCTTGTTTTCGATATCAAGGTAATAAAACTTTTTTGAGATTTACATATTCATTATTTGCTGTGATTTGTCATATATTCCTAACACGTGTATGTCAAAGCATAATGTATATTAACACGGATATTTTTTCTGTTAACTTCAGAAATTAAAAGCAATCTAAAAGATGTTTATTGGAACTTTGTAATTCCATGTTCCACAGAGAAATGTAATGTTCGTTCATTTTTATAAACGTGAGAAAAAGGATTTTTTTTTAATATAACATTCTCATAGATAAATTACTAAATAAATGAGAATAAAGCGAAATATTTTATAAACTTGTTTAATTATCTGAAGCTTATTAATTAAATACCATGTTAGTTACAAAAAAAGAAACATCGAATCTATATTATTTTAATTAATTATACAGAAATAAAGCCTTAACAACGTTTGTCAATTCTCATAGAATGCATTCGAAAATCGTACATTTCAAGATAAGAACCATTGGTAGAGGCTTAAAATATTTAGCATATTTTTTTTGTTTTACAGTTATTTTTTTATATATATAAGTGCAATCAAACAATAATTTGTAAAAATCGTAATATATATTTTCCTATTAAAATTCAATAGCCATTTCAGTATCAGAAATCAATTTCAAAATTTCAAATTGCATACTTTAAGTGAATTTTCTTCTCAAAATAAATGATGGATCATTGAAATGGATAGCTTTCAAGTAAGCAGATTGTAAAATAAGGAGAAATTCAAAAGATCTTAAAATTTTATAGTCAAAAATTGAAGAAAGAAAATATTTCCATTGCCATTTATTTACAAAGATATGTCACTGAAACCGTCATATATAATACTTATGCTAAGTAAACATTTGGCATTATGTTTGATGAAGTGAATTTAATATATTAAATAATGTTACATTATTTTTTTAAACTTTAAAATTAACAAACTTTAAAATTAATAGAAAAAATATTCATAACTCGTATTTAAAAGCAATATGAATTTCTTCAAAAAAATTATAAATGTTTGTTACTTTATTTCTCTTTTTGCGGATCTCATGAAATAAACTGACATTTTATCACAAAAATTATATATCACTAAATGTAAATATAAAAGAGAAACGATAAAGTATGACAAATTTCTCTCTTAAATCCTTTAACTTATTGAAATTTAAAAAAAAAAATACTTTTAATAAGCACCAGATAAAAAAAAATGAACGCTAAACGTGTTTTATGCAATAAATTACTTACCATTATTATAGCAAAAAGGCTTCTAAAAGGAAAAATAAATAAATAAGGGAGACTAGATTAAAGAATTCGGCGGCTTATCCATCCCGCCTAAGCGCGTTCTGTCCATGGCAAGCGATTTTTTAAATAGTTAACACGAACAGGTTTTACGGCACGTCATTTAGATAACCGAAATTCCTCTAATCCTCATCTTGAATAAGCGATAGCGGAGGGGTTCGTTACGTTGGAGGCAAGTCAGATCGGAGTCGAAATAGCGAAAAGAAGAATTTCATCACTTGACTTCTCTTTCCTCCGATCCCACCTGTTTATTCAGGAAGCAGACGTCATACCTTCGGACAGTCATCTAACCAATAAACCACTGAGATATTCAGTGACTAAAAATTAAGATAGGAAATTATGGCAACAATAAAATAATATGCTGTTTAAAAATTAAATTTACTAAAGTAAATTCAACAAATAAATAAATAATTGTAATTTAGCAAATACTTCAGAATTCATATGATAATAGGTTGTAAAGATAATATATTAATGAGCTGATATATCCGGTGCTGCTCGAGATAAAATACTTGCATCTTTAACACCGTAAATTTAAAAACTATTTTGCATGAAATATTACAATTAAATTATTTTATCGTCTGAAATGCTTTTTAATTGAAACGAATATATCAATTGAGCCAAACGATTTTTAGAAATAATAATAATGATTGTTATAAATATAATTATAACGATTTTTATAAATAATAAATCTGCTTTTTTTTTTCTAGAATTACTTCAAATTTTAATTACAAGTATTGAAGTATAAGAAAGATTTTAATTTTAATGAACATTTTGTGATAGTTAATTAATAATTAATCTTAAGATAATTAGCTAATTTCGCATTAAAAAACACGAAAATAAATCGAATTAATATAAATTGTTAAAATCAATGTTGTTAAAACAAATAAAAAAATATAAATTGTTGATCGCCTGCTTTTAAAATTTTCTTTTAGTTTTGCGCTTAAAGCATTCTGTTAATGTATTTTGGCAGCAGTTCAAATATATTCTTGTTTTTCAACGATCAGATATATTGTAACGCATTTTATATAAAATTAATCACGAAAAGCTTTTAAAAATAAAAATTGCCACAAACAAATTGTACAAAAATGAAATTCATGTAGTTGAATGATTGATTTTGTGAATTTTAATGTAGCTAATATATAATAAATAATCTTTCTTAGATAGAATAATTTATAATAATCTTTGTTAGATAGCATTTTTAGAAGATATGCGGAAAAACACACAATTCTTGCCTTATTTTTAATAAACTGAATTTTAAAATGATAGAAAATAAATCTAATAAAATTAACTATGAAAATCATTTAAAACCTGTAATAAACGAAGTCAAAACTATTTAAAATTGAAAAGAAAAAAACATTAAAAAATAGGGTAATTCAAAGTCTTGCTCTTACTCAGCAATGGGGTATTTTTCATTTTCTTGTTTGATGAAACCTTAAATGGATTTGAATTTACGCGTTCAAATGCGTTCAAATAAATTTTGAAGAATTTGTTAAAATTAAAGAAAAATTGTGCCACAATGAAATTAGTGTCAATATACTGATGATTTATTTCTATTTAAGATGACATAAATATAATCTTTCCGGGATAAATATTTCCGATAAAAATAATTTTCCGTGATAAATACTATTTGCAAAAACGGCGAAATTTATCTTAATTTTCATTATTTATTTAAACATCTCAAGAATTAATTAATTTTGACAGTTGAAAATAGCACAGTTGACCCACAAATGTATCCCAGGATGTCATGTGCAGATTTCAATTTCCTGCGACCTGAGATCTGAATATGAGTCGTTCAGCGTTAAATTCTTATAACCGACAAACTTATAAACGTATTCAATAAAGGACGCGTTGGCTAAGTGCCCTGCATAACAATTTTCACCTATCGTATCAGATATGATTCTTCACGATTCAAACTTTAATGGAGCAACGTAATTAAATTAATTAGAACAGTAAATTTACCAATCACTTTTGATTCTTACAAACAATTGGGTTTTTTTACTGATAAGGTTTTGACATTTATCCACCTTTCGGTGTTACGTATTATCTGAGACAAAAAAGAAAGAAAGACAATTGTAATTTGATTTCGTCATATTTTTTTTTCTTTATATCTTTTTTTCTTTGCACATATTCAACTACACATTACTTAATGAAATGGATTATTTGCCACAGACATTTCTACATTTTTCTCTCACTTTATAACAATATTAGAGCAATTAGCATTCCATAACAAAGCTACTATTTTTGATTATTATATGTGTTATTCTGTATTATCAAGGACAAATTTAAAAGGATAACAAATTAAATCTTATAGTTGTAATCTGGAATGCATAGATATAAAATGAAGCTAAATTATTTCAAACATTCAACAAATTTGTAATATAACAGAAGCAATTTATGTGACCTCAAAATCACATGATAAACATTTAACTTTTAATTGTTAATTAGCGTATGCTATTCTATGACATCATATTCCTTTCTCTCTCACAAAATACATAATAGATTCCAAAATTACATTAACAAAGAGGATGTATGTATCACCTGGACTTGAAATGATTTCATACAC
The DNA here is from genome assembly GCF_947563725.1 of Argiope bruennichi. Classification (NCBI taxonomy): domain Eukaryota; kingdom Metazoa; phylum Arthropoda; class Arachnida; order Araneae; family Araneidae; genus Argiope; species Argiope bruennichi. Next base: position 112,054,564 of record NC_079152.1, on the reverse strand, counting down.
CGAATTTTAATTAGATTTCAGCATACTGTTTTAATTTATCAAATTTTAAACCTGCTTTGAAAGTACATTAAAACTTGACGGGAATAGTTTTGAATCTACTACAAAGATTACATTAAAATATGTACCTCATTCATCAAACTTCTTGACCACACGAAGGCAGACATTACGTTGTTCAGCTTATAACCAGATCTAGCAAAAATTCTCTCACGTATATGATAGACAAAACCCTATTGTAATTTGACGGCGAAATCTGCATTCTCCCTCCCTGCCCCAATGCCCCCCCTCCCCTTTTTTTAACTGGAAATGATCCATTAGTTCAAATTATAGAAAGTGAAGGGACACATAAAAAGATACTTTAAGGTCACTGCATAATTTTAAAAAGAACTCGATTCCAAGGCTTACAAACTCGCCTATCCTGTTATATGTCCTGAACTAATGAGAAGCTAGAATCCGGAAGTGTCTGAAGAAGTCGCTTATTAGAGTTTTATAATGTAGGAAAGGACATTTGTAACTTCTAAGAAATATCTAATGATCACTTCATAGATTAGGGAGCGAATGCAAGTATTTGATAATAGAGGAGAATTAAAGGTCATCTTCGTTAAACAAAATAAGGCAGTAGCTTTCTAAGACAGTCAGGCGTCAGAAGTACAGTAGCTTTCTAAGAAGACACTAATTTAGAAAAATTAGCTAATGTAAATACAAAAGGAAATAATAAGTTAAATTAAATAAGTTAATAATAAGTTAAAATAATAAGTTAAATTAAAATTTGCGTTTTTGTTTAAAATGGACCACAGACAGCAGCTACGTTAACAATATATCAAATCATATATATTTTTAGCAATTTAACGAATAATTTATAAACTTTTCCCTTATCGTATTTATTTTTACTATTTATTGACAATTGATAATAAAAATATGAAGGTACCAAATCTATTAATTTGTAAATATCTTTCGTGTTCTATGCTTGCTTTCCATAGCTTTAACACGAATAGCAATTTACGTTTCAGGCTTTCATAGAGCTACGATATGATTTTTTTATTCATTCGTATATCAGTAAATAAAAAAGTACAAATCGTAATTGAAATATTCATTGTTATAAGACAGTTTTGTGCATGTTTTAACAAACTAGTTCATTTTAAATAAAGTCTTGCATCTTATTTGCAATGGCTTAGCTATCTTCATTCAAGTGATTAATAATGAAAAGTAATCTTGCATGAAGTGATTTGAAATATTACAACCTACATATGATACATCTTTAAAACTAGTATTGATTTATCATTTAAAATAAAAATTCCAAATAATACTATGAGATTGTCTATGTTTAAAAAGATTTGGCAGAATAAATTTACATATAAAGAATCAAAATTATTCCATTAGCGGTGTACAAAAGTTTGAAAAAGGAGATATTGTAATAAGGCGCACTTCAATTAGTAATATTAAACCATTAAATTTGAGAATTACCTCAAAATGTATTGGTTATATATTTTTATTGTTTGAAATCTATAAAAATATTTATTTTACGGATAGACATGGTATTCAAAAGTATTAATAAAAGTATTAATTTCGGTTTAGCAAACTTATTTTGAAACCCGCATTTATTAAAATTACGTTGTCTTCCGATACTTAGCATTGGTCTAATTGATAATGGAGTTAATTTTAAAAATGTGAAAAATACAAATATTTATTTAAAAAAAACATTAAGCAATAATGTAAGATAAATTATCTTTTATGCAACTTATTCAATTGTTTCAATTCATATTCCTAATATTTAAGTTTTTCTTTTTGCAAAAGTATATTTTTCGAATTTGTAATATACTTTTACTGTTATAATACCATTAATAATATATTTTTGAAAATTAAATATTTTTATATTTGAATAACTTGCATACTTCAAATCTTTAAATATATTTTTTTCTCAAATAATTTCTACACTATTTTTAAAGTTCTAAAAGGTAGTATCATATATATAAAAAAAAATGAAATATATATGCGTTTAATTATATTTAGCATTCGGTCTTTAAGGGTCTTTTGAAAGGGGTTGATTTATTTAAAGAATCTCATAAGAATTTCAATATTGTGAAAAAAGATTCATCAACTGTATCTGAAATTTTATATTTGGTAACATCACAACTACGATTATGATTTTTACAAAAAACGGCTCTTCATACATATCTGAGTCCGAGAAACAATCTATGGAATTATGTCTGTCTGTCTCTCTATCTATGAATATAGTACCTTGAAAACGTTTTGAGCAAGATGAGTGAAATTTGGTGCTACGCCAAATTTACATATTTCTACTCACTTTTGAATAAAATTCATCCAAAATAAATGTTTCTGTCTGATTATAGTTGAATGTGGTGACTATAAAACATAAAGAACTAGGTAGTTAAAATTTAGTACAGAGTTTTAGCATCTAAAGAGGATATCTACATTAAATCCGTCAAAAGTTTAAGTATTTGTTGATTTGTACGTTCGCGTGCATGTAAACGCGATAGCTTCGATAATTGAAATTTGGAATGTAGTTTTATCCTTAAAACTGCAATCCAGTGTCAAAATTAGTTTTCAATCTATCGGTAAAAAGCCGTAACAAAATGAATATTTGAATTTGTTTATATGCGGGAAATAAAAATCTGAGCATTTCACAACTTTACCCAAGGTCCGGAATTTTTTATGCAAGGGAGAAGGAAAATAACACATTTATTAAGGAATATACGAAAAGTTTTGAGATCATTCCCATTATTTTTTCCGTTAACATTACAATTGATTTTTTGTTGGAAAATTATGTGTTTTCTTATCTTGTAATGATCACTTAATTTTTTTATCATACTTCTTATGTCCTTTAAAATCTTATGTGTTTTTGTTATTATGATTAATTTTTTACCTTACTTCTTAAGTTTTTTCTCTAATTCTTATGCATTTTCTCGTTATGATTAATTTTTTTATTTTATTTCTTATTTCTTTCATAAACTTATATATTTTTCTCCTTTTATTACGATTCATTAATTTATTTTATTTTACTTTTTCGCGAACTTAAAATAAACTCTCCATAAAAATTGAGAATAACTGATTTAACATCACTCAAATTTTTCATTCAACTTAGAATTGTAATTTTAAAAACTTTTTGAAAGACATATTCCAATTTTTAATATATTAGTTGCTCTATAATCGCAGAATATATCCTTCGGTCAAATAAGAATTAATCGGCAGAAACGGCAGAAACACTCAACTCTTTCCGTTTTCCAAGAAACTTGCATTTATCTTCACTGTTTTTTTTTTTTTTTTTTTTTTTTTTTGTCACAGAATTTGCAGTGCAAAGCTAACAACTTTCAAAATCTATAAAATAAATTTTCTCCTTGTTGCTTTTATATTCAACTTTTACTGTTTTTTGTTTATCCGTTATTTAAATTGAAGAAATTTTAATTAGTATAATTCCACGATCTCGGTTTTTTTTTTATCAAATCATAATTAGTTGACTTTCCTTCAATTTTGCATACAAAATTCCAATTTAAACTAGCAAACGGTTTCATAACAAATGCCAGCATGGCTTTTTTGAAAAGAATTAATTATTTTGGTTCATATATTTGTTTCTTGCATCCCACTTTTTTTTTACATAGAATTTGAATGATTATTTTTAAAATAATATAACCTATTCTAATTTTATTTGAACTTTCATATTGTTCTTTAAAATATTATATGCATTTAAAAAACTTCTCCTTATAATGGATTTTAGTTAATAACCAGTGATAGTAGTCTTCCAAAACTTTCTCGCAAACTATTTAATAAACGTACTTGTTTATTAGTAATCATATACCATTAGGAACAATAGTTACGAGAGTTCATAATAACAGGCGATTAATATCTGAGATGCAATTAATACACAAGTACCTGTAAACCGAATGTCTATTTTGGAAATCTTCTTTACGAAGTAAAATTTGATACAGAATTGCAATTATAATCATAAAAAACACTTATCACATTTCATACGTTTTAGTCGTCGTGTTTCTGAATTATTGTGTCTAAAGTCGTGATTATTGTGACAGTCGTCAACACCTTGACAGATTTGTTTCCAAATTTGATACTATTTTTATTTTAGATGTTAAAACTTTGTACGAAATTTTATCCGCCCAGCTTTATTCTGTAATTATTATATTCATTTGTACTTGGCCAGCCGGACAGACAGAATTCCTCTAAATGGATTTCGTTCAGAATTTGACAGAAATCTACAAATTTGGAGCAAAGACCATATATCAAATTTCATTCGTCAAGCTCAAAATGTTTTTAAGTTATTGTATTTGCAGATAGATAGAAGGTAGGACACTATTCCAAAAAGAGTGCTTTTCGGATCTTCGGAATCGGAGAGTTCAGGTTCGTGATCCGATTCCACCGAAGAACCGTCACGTAAATTCCGTTATGACCAAACGTCCTCCCTCTGGTGTGGTGTGGAATGGAGGGGAGTGCCAGCTCAGGTGTCGTCCTCGTCATTTGACTGCGGTTCAAAATTACGAGGTCTGTCCCAAAATATAATAACTAAACATATATAGTTAAATATAACTAAACTAAACTTTCGGACACAGGAAAATCTGAAACGTAAAGATTTGTTAAAATCTCGAGTTCGAATTTTTTAACGATTACATTGCTTTCTCTTCGTATACTTCGAATGTGAGAAAGTGAAAAAATAATGTAACAAATCATTTTGCCGAATGAAACGAGAATCAATTTATTTTTTAATTGGAGATTTTAAACATTTTAAAAAATCCGAACAAGTTAGAAAAGTTTGATAAATACTATTGAATAATTGTAAATAAATATGTGGAAACAAAAATTCCTGAAATATTCTGTATCAGAGTTAAAACTGCCTAATTTTTTATTATTTTAGCACAATTTTTGATCTGATCAAAACCGAAAAGAAAAACTTTATACCTGTTCTTGATTAAAATTTTGGTTAGTCATGCACTTATTTAGACTTTACCAAGAAATGTAAAAACTATTCATGAAAGGAAAAAAAAATTTAGAAATATCCCATAACTTTCCAAGAAACCTCCAGATAAATCTGTTCGTTTTATTCCTATTAAATACTGTGCTTGTTTCACTTTGTAAATACTCTACGAATATCAGTTTACTATTATTTAAATATAAGGAAATAATTTCATTTCATCAGGTTCAATTTTGCATTTTTTTTCCAGTTTCCGAAAGAGTTCATTGACTACCGGTATGGGTATCCAATAGCCTACATTTCTTATTTATTTTTGGAACCATTTTTAGGTTATTTACAATTACGGTTTTTTGATCGCTGTACTCTTAATTAGAATTCTGAAGTGGATTTGAATTCAATGTTTCATACAGTTACATAAACAGTTAGTGGTATTTCCTTGTTTCCAAAATAATATTTAACGTAGATAATTTTAAACTATGTAGATAGGCATTGATCGATAATTTCAAGATTACCTCAAGCAATTTTTATAACACCAGAACTTAACATACATATGTGCGTGCAAGTAATGCATAAACACTATATTCATTCGCGGTCTTTGTTCCTTCATTTACTAGAATCTCAGAAATCCTCACAGTAAAATTAAAAACATTTTTATTTTGCCCCACAATTGCTCTAAATCACTCCGCACAATAGGTTTAAATATGTTTTTCATATATATTAAGATTAGTACAAAATTTGGTCTTTAGTTATAAAAGTTTATTATTTATTGAAATCTTACACTTATTAAATGTTACACTTTATTAGGAATAAAATGTAAGATTTAGGTGTAAAAAAATGATAAGGGCTGGCCAATCAAGAAATTCTCATTAATATAAACATCTGTGACAAAATGGGCTGGTACGTATGAACTAAACTAAATGAGATGTATATAATTGCTGAAGATTAATGATTTGTATATTTTCTAGAAAATGTTTAGTTACAATTCGTATGTCGTTTTTATTGTGCCTTAGTAAAACACAAGGGCTTTAGCTAGTGTGCTTTAGTAATTTTTACATAAACCTCAATGAATACAAAATAGGAAATAAAATCAATTCATAATAAAAACAATTAATGCGCAAAAATGATCCAATAAAATGTGCTAATGCGCATGCTCCTTCTTGGTGGTTCTTGAATAATTATTCTTAATTTCTTAATTGAGAATAAAAGTGGTATTTAAAGTGAAGTGCCGCTAAAGTGCTGTTGTTCTGCCAAATAATATAAATAACTGAAAATTCTTAAGGGCTATACGACCTTTAACAGCTAAAACAGACATCGGAAGTTGGTGAAATGGGACTCTCCTAAACGTAAGAAAAAATTCTTAAATCAAAATTTAATTCTTAATAGATTTTTTTACCTCATTTTATGAAACGTTTAATCTAATAATTATGAATTTTTAAGTCAGTAAAATAATTTTTATTAATTGAAATATATGTGAATAAAAACATGTTCCCTATAAATCGTCGAAGGCAGAATTTGCTAAGTTTTTCAGAAAATAAGCAACTTTTATTAACAAATGCTACACCAATTTACTCCCGAAGAACACAACTTGATAATCATGGAATGTAATAAATATTTTAATAGATTTACTGGAGTTATTTTATTTTTATGCTGTTAAAACATGAAAAAAAACATTTAAGCTTTAAAAAGCTTTAAAAAAACATTTTTAGCATAGTAGCAAGCACTGAAAAAAATGTATGCATAACAACGCTTTGATTTTGCACAATTTTCTTTGTTATGTATGTATAATCATACCTGGGAAATTCCATATTAATACAACGTAACCTTTTTGTTTAATCCTGCGCGCAAGCTCTGGAAATTTACTATTGAGAAAAATGACTTTAAAGTAAGCGTTTCTGAATGAAAAGTCAGCAGTGACCTTCACGTTTTTGATTATATCTTTTAAACTAATTAACATACATGTATGTGCAGTGCCAAAAAATGTTCAAAAGTGTTTCGGCTATCAAAGAAAATAAAAAAATATCTCAAAAATTAAAAGTTTAAAGGTCCTATAGCCCCTTAATGCATTTGCATCCGAATGTAGAATAATTCCACGCTATGATTAAATATCACTAGAATAACATGTTTTAGACGTTGATTATATTTCATCCACTTTGGAATATTCCACTAGTAGTATTAGCGCTTAGGAAAGCAAATAGTAGGTTGTAATGAATAAGACATAAAATAAAATATTAGAAGCCTGAGAAAAATATTTGAATTATTTTTCCAAAACTAATTTTTATTCTTATTGGATGATTTCTTATTAACATTCCTAACAAAAGAAGACAAAAATATGAAAATGAATGTATATAGTTACACAATTCTACATTTTTATATTTCCCTGTCCACTTCTCTTTTTCTTATGCTTCTGAACTTGCCGAAATTCAATCTTATCTACATTCGCTAGTGAAAGAAAACAACTACCTACCCGATTCTTTTTTTTAATTCGAACTATTGTACTAACCTCTTAATGCGAATATTCATCCAAAGATTTTCATATATTAGCCACAAAATCATTTTAATGAGCTTAGGAATCTCTTTTCAAACATTTTAGCAAGTTTTGTTGTCATGAAAGCATCTATAAAAAAAACTAAGTCGCCTCTTTTCACGCCACTGTCTAATCATTAAAATATAGCAAGAAAGATACAAGAGTAAATTCTCTGTATAGTGTTTTCAAAACAGAGTTTCGATACTGATCTTGTTAGTATAAGACATTTTTTTTATTTGTTGAGATATAAAATTAATGCTTCTGGCAGTCACGAATAAAGTATTTTAAGCGTGACATTCGTAATGGCATCTAAAACACCACAGGTGTGCTAAAGTAATCTAAAGTTCTACTGTCCACAAATCTAATGTCGCGCCGATAGTAGAAAACATACATCCACGGGCAAAAATATTTTTTATGCCACATAAATGTGTTTTGACATTTGAGTGATACGAAATTTCTTTCCTCATTGTCAAACTTTTTAGTATCGATTTCACGTGCTGTAAACAATGGTGAACTTTCCTCAAATGTTTAAAATTATTCTTAAAAACATCCATCACGATGTTTCTCGTCCCCATCTTTTTAATTTCTTAAAAATTACTCTAATTTTTTTTTAAAAAAAAGCTTATTTTTAAAATCGCATTTTTCCTGCTGCTAAGCTTTTCCATGAATATAAAAATTAAAAATCGTAGTCAAAGCCGAATCAGTGACATAAAATAAAATATTTTAGCAAGCATACAAAAAAGGAGTTTAACCCAGGCCATGTATTTGGCACATCATGAACAAGAATGGCTTTTGTGCCAATTAACTCCATTAAATTTGATATAATAAATGATTATAAATGCAATTCTTTTAATTTTATTCATCATCTTTCAATCTACCTTGCAAACTATTGGAAATGCTCATGTAATATATAGAAACTGCGCCGAATCAATTTAATATTGGAAACGATAGCGAATAAGGAATAAGAAATAGCACGTGCAAGACAACGTGCCGCTGGATACTAGATAATATGGACAGATATATTTTTTTCATTTGATTTCATTCCGCTATGAAGATCAATGTATACAAAGAATAGAACAAGTGTGAGACTGCAAAAATAATGCTATTAAATTTTAGTTAATCTTAATTTGAAGTTTGAAAATACCTTGTTAAAGGAAAGATAATTATCAACTTATGCACCAGAGATTTAATTTAAATCGTATACTATAATTATTCCATGCGAACTATCTAGTCGCCAAAGGTGGCTACTTAAAAATATTACAAATAAATATATAAAATTAATTAAATGATTTGTTTTTTTTATTTATGGATATTTAAAAGAATGATAGCTCCCTCTTCTACCGTAATATCTGCCATAAACATTTCCAATATCCATTTTCCAATTACCATCAAGGCTGGATTAAGCTCATAGTAGGATTTTAGGGCCCTATGCTATCCAAGAAAATTAACATTGAAAAACTACACTGATTCTATATACATACACATATATTATACAATACTGCATGCTATTAAATAATATTCTCAATATTTTTACTATATGCATGTGAATGTGTGCGTGTGTTAGCCGTTTATAGGTTAGACCATCTCGGCACATTCAAATTTGGTACATGTGTTATCTATCTTGTAAGATGGGAAGGTGTATCCCTACGTGTTGTTTTTTATATTTTAAATAATTAAAAATTGAATTTTTTGCGTTTATTGAAAATATTATTTCCCAAAGATAAATTTTACACCATTTCAAAACTTAAAAAAATTGTCTTTTCAATGATATCGATGTAAAAAACGTGAGAATTTGTATTGAATTTTTGCAATTCTTTAAAAATTATTTGTTTGCTTGACTTCCAATAATGGGTTATATTGTTGCCTTGAAGTTCAAATATTTTCATTGTTTCATCCATTATCTGACCGTGTGATTTGTTTTTTCACTGTTGAAAGTTAAAGAAGGATTTTGTTTAGTATCTGTATAGTTTACGAGAGACGTAAAAAGAAATGAAGTTACAATACCATGAAATTTAGAAGATCGATGAGCCACGTATTTAAATTTTTTTATAAGTTCCATGATGTCATGGGACTCTTCTCTATCAGAAAAACTCAAGCACAGAAAGAGGAGGGCATATTAAAGAAAATTAAAGTAGCACATCTTAATTCGACAATTTCACGAATCCTTTAATTTCAGGGATATGAAGTTATATCGAAACGATTTATTTGAAATTAAAGATAATCAACTCTTCAACAAAAGCAATTAGTTGTACAATATTATTTAATATCACTAATATAATATAAAAAAATATTGTGCCTTGAAGTTGTGCTACATTGGTAATATAAAGGATCAGAAATAAGGCATTGGATTTTAAAAACTGTGGAAGAAACATACGATATAATGCATCAACTGTAATTTGTCATTCTAAAATTAGCAAAAAATTTCTAAATAAACATAACTTTCTGTGATACTTGAACATGACGGCGCAAAATATTTCGAATAGAAATTTGAGGAAAACGACCGTAAATCTGCATTTCATCACTAATACATTGACTTTTTTTTTTCAAAGTTCATGTCATCATTCTTCGACAAAGCATTTTTCAAATTGCAAACAAACGGAAAGATATAAAAACTAACAGAACTAGTATAAAGCGCTCTGTGTTCTATCAGCTTCATCATTGAGGCCTTCACTTTATTTTTGTCCTAATTTGAAGAAGGCTTATTCAAAAATATTTCTAAATCCCGCTGATCAAAGCTTCTGTTAAAGGAATTCTCGAAAAATAAATTGCAATATATTCCATAAACAGACGTAAAATTAATACTTTTCAACAATATGAAAAGTTTGACTATCCGTGTATATATGTTACCGTTAAAGTATATAATGCAGTTATTTCATAGAATACCTAGTTATTCCATGAAATAACTGATCGTGTCCGTTAAAGTGTGTAATATGTTATTAATTTGACACTTTAACTAGTTATTCTATGAAATAACTAGGTATTCTGTAAATTAACTAATGAGAGACAGTTAAAGTGTAAAATAAACAATTTATCTAAAATGAAATTAAACTAATGATAGACAATTAAAATGAAAAAGAAACAATTTATCTAATTTATGCAGCGTATAAATGGTATTTATGGAAACGTACCATAAAATCATTTGTTACAACAAGGATTACTAAAATGACATTTGGAATGACAAAGAACATTATTTCTAAAACAAAAACATTTTTTATTTCTAAAACAAACGAACAAAAACATAAATGCAGTAGGGATGGAAGGTAAATGTATTTGTCGTGCGAGATATTTGATATAGATTATTTTACACTTTAACGGACTGCAGATCGTTATTCTATGAAATAACTAGTTAAACCATGAAATACAAGCGAGTTTTACACTTTAACGGACACGATCAGTTATTTCATGGAATAACTAGGTATTCTATAAAATAACGGATTTCATACCTTAACGGTAACATATATATCGTTGTCACATGATTATTAAGAAATAAAACATTTACAACATAGGAAAATGCTTATATTGAAAAATCCACATGTAATTTGCCATTTTTTTTTTATTTGAATATTTCTTAACATGCAGTTTGACAGACAGTAAAAAAGGAAAAAAAAAGGGAAAAAAACTCGCGTTGCTCAAACGCTGTTTATTTATGGCATCTTTCGCAAATAAAATCTTTCTAAATGATAATGCAATAAAGTTTATGGCGGCGCTCTCGTCTTATCATCAGAATGTCAGTGGGGTATCAGTCTCATCCCTGTCATTTAGCTACTTCAAATGAAACGCTCTTTAAATACTTGACCTATTAATACACATTGTGAATCATTAGTAACCCATATTCATATCTTGTATCAAACAGAACGCATATTCGGCTAATTTAGCTTTTAAATTTTATGGAAAAGAATAACATTCCTGCAAATAATCTACATGAAATTATCTAAAAATAATTTATATCGAAGTTTTAGGGTCTTTTTTTTAGAACAAAATTAATCCACTTTTTTTTTTAATGCAACTTTTTTTTTCCTTTAGAATTAAAATACATCTTTTGTGATTATTAATACTTCCAACAATATCAAGAAAGGGATTACATTGTATTGTTTGATTGTATCTGAGTATCATCTTTATTGAATTTTTAAACTTTTTCATTTTTTACTGTTTTTGTGTTGGAGATAAAAAAAATATTGTCATAAAGTTAATACTTTAAATTCTTAATTTAATGAATAAAAAAGGTGACTGACTATTTACTTTTATTTTTAATTATCTTATTTTATTTGTTATTTTTTTTTACTTGCGAACTTCCTTGAAATATATTTCTGAAGAAGACTAAAAAGAGCAAATGGTGCAAGTGCGAAATAATAATAAAAATAATTCAATCAACGTTCTCCATGTTTAAGTGTCAAAGAGGCTATGTATTATAATGTGGAAAACATGAAAAATGTCAATAGTTTTCTAAGTAGTTCGAGAAAACGTTAAAAAATATCGCTTGTATGAACATTTCTAAAGCAAGAATGAACATTTTTTTTCCTATTTCCCAACATTTAGCTATTTTTAATCATAACGCTTATCACGTTTAATTCTCATTTGGCCTCATTATTATTTAACCTCACAATCATCGCGATCTAACCTATGGCGACTCAATATCCGCCAAATCCTACCATATAATTTAAAAATGAAATAAAGGATATTTATCTCAATGAGGAAATACTATAGGTATTCTTTGACTAAATTTTAATTTAGGAAACAACAAAACTATAGAAGCTCAGTTATAGTAATTGCAATTTTTAAGAAGACGATAGCGATAAAATAAATAAAAAAAAAGGTAGATTTCCAATTTATCATAATCCTTAACTGAATGTTCTTATTTTCAAAATTTACACTATCATTAAATCGTTCTAGAAAATCACCATAACATATGAGGATACCATCAATATATCAGAGGGGGTAAAACCAAATATATAACTAGTTCGGAAAAAGTTATTTAAACATATCATAAATCAATAAATAATTCGTTAGTAATGAGATTATTTAACTGCATAATACAAGCAAATAAATAAAATATTTTTCATTAATTTGACTAACTGAAATAGTAAAAACAATAAATAAACTCCTTATGCTATTTATCTTTGTGTTCAGAAAAATACAAATAAATTCATATAATTTTTTGATCTTTCTGCAAAGAAAGAATAAAATTCCGCTTATACTTTCTATTAGAATCATTTAAAATAAAAAGCGTGAATCAGAAAGAGTCGTTTTTACATATTTTGATTTATTATATCGCGTAATTATGCCTTAAATTCATCTGCAAGATAATATTAATAGAGATTATTAGTTATCCTTTTACATTTATATAAAATACAATATTTTAAAGTAATTTATAAACATGATTTCTCAGTGAGAATGAATTCCAAAAAGATTTGAAAAACTATTTATATTATTCCTATTTTATAAAAAGATAATATAATGAAATCAATTACAGTCAACTTTCAAGCAGAAATATGTTTTTAATAATATATAACAATATACAGAAATATATGGTTTATACAAGCATATTGATCTTCTTCAATTATATTCACACTTATTTCATGTTGATTTTCCAAATGTCAAATGTTCCTTCAATAAAAGAATTGTATAAGGACTGGTGCAAAATTGGGAACATTAACTATTAGTCGCCTTTCGCGACTAGCTAGTTTGCCTAGAATATTAATTTTATTTAATTTTAGTTAAATCGTTTAGATATAACTTCATAGGTGATACCGTCAAATTTATTGATATTAAAGCCTTGTTTTTTTTATTGTCTTACAAATGTTCTGCTTACGATGTACATGAACCTTCCTAATGCAGTCTAATCCCATGAAATCATAGCTCTATTAAAAACGTAAATGTTAGGTTCGATTCTAAACTCGGTGCTATCTTAATTTCACTTTTTTTATTATTCGTCTTATAAGCTATACAAATATGAAATAGAATCTTTTTTTTCTTTAGATCTCAACAATGGAAGAAAATGACACGGTTAAATATTTGTTTAAAGCATTGAAAACGGTTTCAAGTTTACGGCAACAATGTAATCTATTGTTGGAAATTAGTAAAAAACATTTTTTAAAAGATTGCCAAAATTTAGGAGGATTTTCGCATTATTATTAGAACGGTGTCGTTAAAACGGCATTTCCTTTTAAATTTAAAAATAGTGAAAAATTCATTTATTTGTAATAAAACTTTCGGCAATTAGTGCAGAAAAACACAAACGTTCAGTTTATTTTTAATTAATTAAAATTTTAAAAACAACTCTCCAAAGGACACATTATTACCTTTAAAGGCTATATATGTACCAAATTTGGTAGCTATAGAGCTAACGGATTATTTATATATACTGCAAATTCCTGAATTTGTTGGAAGGATCAAAGATTTAACAAGAATCGAAACATCTCGCTCTGAAAATTAATGCCGGATCATTTTCATTGAGCAACTAATATTTCATCCTGTGTATTTTTTCCTCTATTGATGTAAATATCAACCTTTTTTTTTTGTGATGAATACGTTTTAATATAAGGTATGATTTTAATAATTTTTTGCAATATTTTTTTTAAGTTAAAGATTAACTTCAAAACTAAGAAATTGTGAATTTTTTTTTAAATGCGTCAATTTTAAAACATTGCTACTTTTTCATAACGCAATTAGATGTATGAAAATTCTTTATCTCTCTTATAGATCGAAAATTCTTTTCTAATTGGAGTACACGAAATGTTTGTTGAATTTGTTTTGTTCAATTTGTTTGTTTGTTGGTTGCATTTGTTTGTTCAAATTTTTGGTGAAATGATAGAAAATTGGAAAGTTACATAGTACAATGAACATAAAGGTGTAAGGCTCCTAAAATAATTCGATATACATGCTTACCAAAATTTAAAGTTTAAAAATGCTCTACTGCGGAAACCAGTTATAAAAAGTATTTAGCTAAAAATTTGAACAATTTCTCATCCCGATTTATCTGCTAGTCGCCAAATGTGGTTAGTAAAGAACAATTCTTACCTTTTCCATTGTCAGTCCTTACGTTGTTGAGTGTTTCCAAACTGATACTGGATACTGGAGAATATAATGAAAGACGAATTCAAAAACAGAATTCTACGTCCGTATATAAATAAAGTTTAGAATCGACCGAATATATCAGCTGGAATCAGTACCACCAAGTTGACTGAAATAATTTGTTCTGCTTTCACAATTCGATTCATATCTTTCAAAAGTTAATTTATTACGACTACAAACGCAACTAAAAGTTCCGTAGAATCTTTTCGATTTTTTTTTTTTAAATTCTTAACTTTTAGCTTTTATATTGTATAGGTTTTTTAAGAAGGATTATTGCTGCTTTTCTTTTTTGAAAGTTAAATTCAAATATCATAAGCTTTTTAAATTAAGAATAGTTTTCAAATAACTCCAAAATTCACCAATCTCGTTTATTCAAATAAAATTTAGAATTGCTTTCATTATATAATTAATGGAAAATTTGTTTAACTCTCAATACAAAATATTGTAAAAATCTTTTTTAAGCAGAAAAAAAAATTCTGATCCTTACAAAAAGCTTTTTTTATTATACTCAGAATTCCCCTAACTAATTATTTTAATTCGAATACAAAAAGGGAAAGAAAGAAAAAAAAAAAAGTAAGTTCTGAACAAACAACATTACCTTAGGCAATAAAAGAGACCGAAAGTAAAGGGTATGAAAAGTAATGTTATTGGATATTAGTCTCGAAATCGAAAGAGAAACAATGCTTCGAGAGTATAATTTAAACGATTTTCACCGATTTTAAAATTTCCGCCAGAATAATTGCAATGAACCTTCACTAAGAATGAACGAGCGTTAGATAAGCATTCGGATATCCAAAATCCTTTTCTCCCAGTTCGACTTAGTCGAATAACTAACTGCCCTATACAATCCATTTGGTTAACCCCAAGACCGGTCGTCGGCTACTCCTCCCAACTGCACGTAACAATTAGCCGTGAATCTCACGCTCCATTGAAGTTAGTTGTTGAACCACTTTTCCGAGATGTTGACCTCGTCTTCCCTACCCTAAAGGAAGAACTCAGATACCGACCTTTGCAAATGGGACAAAGGTGCTGCTCTTTGAATATCCCTGTGGTGACAAAGCTTCTCACGTGATCAAAATGATGAACAAGAAAATAAACAAAATGTAAGGATTGATCAAAGAGAACGATGGCAATCTTTTATTCTTGTTGTATGACTCCAGTGACCTTAATGATTAGTTATATGAATCTTTAAATAGCAATAATATAATGTAATAATAGTAGTGAGCTTAATTTTGGAAAAAGAAGAAAGTGAAAAAGAATTACTTAACGATAAATAATTTAATAAATAAGGAGAATCGATAAAAATTCACTGATTGTCATTAAATAATTGCTGAAGTAAAAAGAATCACTTAAATGTAATAAGTATTAAAATAATTAAATCGGATCAGATATTCTATTTCAAAATACTCCGCAATTGTGCATTAAAAAATATTATAAAGTATTAATAAAAAATGCACTCTATAAAGGTATCTATCTATAAGGTGGTTGCAGAATTTAGAAAGAAGAATTATTTATTTCATTTATAAGATAGGAGATCTACCGATTTTGAGATGAATTAATTGCAACTACCTTTAGAATAGTTGAAACTGATCAACATATTTAACTAAAATATATACAGATATGTATATATTTCAGTGGACCTGAAATATTTGCCTATATTTCAGGTCCACTTTTTAAATTATGAAAATATAAAGAAATTTGCATCCTTCAAAAATAAAAATGAAACTGAACCTTAATTCACTGTCTCATATTTATGAAAATATCAAGCAAAATATAACAAAAAGCAGCTCTGAAAACCGAAGCGACGTCCTTTTATTACATTTTTTATTAAATAATAAATCCGATCGAAAAAAAATTGATGAATTGTTCATCTTCAAGGCTTATATATAGATATCTGATCACACTTAGCCGTTCAATTAGATATATCATTGTAAGGGTTACTATTTAATTAATTCGTTAAAAATAAATTATTTTAAATATATGTTGACCTAATTTCAAATTAATGAGCATTCTTTTATTTTTCCCAAAATGTTTTAAATAGAGTTTTTACTGTTTTTCATATAGTTGAATTAATTGCATTTTGTAAATGTCTGGCAGTAATTGAAGCAAAAATAGTTACCGTGGCTTATCAAAATTTAGAAATGATTTCAATGAAAACAGTATCCAACAATACAAGTCATTAAAGAAAAAATTTCCAATAATTTAAGTCATTAAATGAAAACTTTTCTCTACGATAGCATATTGGAGAAGGCCAAAAATTTCATTATCAAAATATAGGCTATAATACAACAATGCCAAATTTTATACAACGTCCCTAGTCTTACAGAAAAGAAAGGGACAAAAAAATCAGACATAAGTGATGTCATTTATTTATAAAGTTGCAGTCGAACTTCGCTTAAAAAACACCTCTCAGATCCAGTCATTTGCCTTAACGGGAAAAATGAAATGTAAAAGATTGACTCACTTAGCGTACGATGTTTCGCAGAATCAGTGGCTAGGAGAGGCCTGACGTCGCATGGTAGATTGGCCTGTATCAATCTGTGTTGAGTGTTTGTTTGAAAAACACTACAATTTATATCTGTATGAAAGAAGTTTTTGGACCGATAGCGTTATCAAACACGACTTCGAGAGGGTTTACTAAGTGCCTGTGGCGCCTTTATCCACGAGTTTGTGTTTTTGGCCAAGATTAGGGAGGCATAGGTGGTAGCAACGACATGGATGAGCGATGGAAGAATGTAGTCAGAACTGCCGAAGAATTTATGGAACTGTATTCTCTATCTGCAGAGGCTATTGGGCCAATAGAGAGAGGGAATAATAGAACCAAGGGAGCAAAAACCTTCCAGTGAAATAAGAGCGATGCTGAAGGCATAGAAAATTATCGTATCATACTTTGAAAATTTTCACACTAATAAGGCAGTCACTAAACACGTTATAAATTTATTTAATGATAATGCTGTATCTCATTTTTGCCACTTTCGAAAAGTAGCTAAAGATAAATCTTTAGACAACTTTCTTGTATAAAAATAGCATGCATTATAAATAGTAAATAACTTAATTATAAATTTGCTTAAGTATTTATTTTTTCGGAATGGAACCACTTTTCCTCATTTCCATAGATTCCTATGGGAAAAATTGATTTGCTTAACAAGTGTTTCGCATTAGAGTTTCATTCAGGAAAGAATTATGTTCATTAAACGATTATTAAGTTCAGTAGTATTTAAGTTAGTAAGTTAGTATTAAGTTCAACTTATGGAAATTCCACATTTTATTGATATACCAAGATGTTGTGTGTTACAATTCAACATTATGAGATTTTATTTAGTACATTCTGCAATACCATAAAATTGTTCGATATTTTTGTGCTGTTGGTATTGGTAACAATGTTCTCTTGCTTTGTACACAGATCGAACAAAAAGGCTGTAATTCTTATTTTTCAAGATGGATAAACAAGTCAGGGTTCAAGTAAACCTTTAAGTACAGTGGTGGCCAAAAGTGTGGACATTTTTTGAAAGTTTCACGTTTTTTAATTTTGCATGCTTGTAGAATATATTAATTTTTACTTATATACATATGTTTATATATCAAATTGAAGGTAATTTAATGTAGAATTTAATAACAAAAACAGTATTACAATATCTGTGTTACAAAATAAGTTACGCTCATTTTAGTAAGATCTATCTTGGATTCGCATTTTTTTAAAGTGATACTTACACAATCAATACTTAGTAAGATAACCCTTATTTTTTAAGACATCTTCACAGCGTCTTTTCATCGAGTGAATGAGTGTTTGGAGTTCATTTTTCGTAATCACGTGGTGCCAAGAATCAATTATAGATTCAATAAATTGTCTTTTATTGGATGGACGTTTTTTTCGTACAAGTATTTTCAAACGTCGCCACAAATTTTCAACTGGATTGAGATCAGGGCTGTTTCCTGGCCATGGTAATACATCTATGCCTTTATTTTGAAACCATGCTTTGCATACTTTTGCTGTGTGGCATGGAGCTGAATCCTGCTGAAAAATAAATGGTGCTTTGTTGGGGAAGAAATCCCTGATGGAAGGTATCAATTTTGGTTCCAGGACAGTTTCGATGTATTTTTTGGCATTCAGGATGCCATCAATCACTTGAATTCGGCCCACACCATCTGCAGACATACATGCCCAAATCATGGCATTTGTTGTTGATTTTATAGTTGCTTCAATGCAATCAGGATGAAGCACTTCACCTACTCTACGTCTCGCGTATTTTCTACCATCACTACCAAAGAGCGATATTTTAGTCTCATCGCTCAAGATTACTTGCTTCCATTGATTTTCTGACCATTTAATGTGTTCTTTTGCCCACTTAACTAGTTTTTCGCATTGCTTTTGATTTAAATATGGTTTTTTCCTTGGAATTCTAGCTTGTAGTCCAAATCCTGATAACCTTCTTCTTATTGTTCTTGAACTTACTGCAATACCCGCTGCATTCATTTCACATCTAATGGCATCTGATGAAATTTTTCTGTCTTGAAGGCATAGCCATTTAATTTTTCTATCGGCACTAGCACTTGTGCATTCTTTTCGGCCTGATTTGGCCTTATATTCCACTGATTTCGTTTTTTCATAATGTAAACAGAACTTTCATACACCAGAACAAGTCAATGAACCACCAACTTGTCTTGCAATTTCAGTATAAGAGAGACCATTTTCTCTCAATATGACAATTCCGCTTCTTTTTGTAGATGTCCAATCAGTTCTTGTTGGTGACATTGTTTAAAATTAGTTTAATTAAAAAAAAGGACTTAAAATATTCATAAACAGCAATACTCTATTTAATTGTACTAGTAGGCATCATTCTGCAAAATATTTCAACAACAATAACTCTTTCGCCATCCAAATAACCTAAACTATAGTTACAGACATTTGACTGGTCCTCAGAACAGTGTTTGTGATTAGCTAGTAAGCGTTTATTACAAAACACGTCATTATTCAAAATGATTTGTGTTTGTTTGCTCTACTAAAATAAGCGTAACTTTTTTTGTAATACAGATATTGTAATACTGTTTTTGTTATTAAATTCTACATTAAACTACCTTTAATTTGATATATAAACATTTGTATTTAAGTGAAAATTAATATATTCTACAAGCACGCAAAGTAGAAAAACATGAAACTTTCAAAAAATGTCCACACTTTTGGCCACCACTGTATGTATAAGAAAATAAATACAATTATATAAAATAAAACTATTATGAAAACTATTGAATAGTGATGTAAGAATTTCGAAGAATACTCGAAAGATACCTCTGCAAAATATACGAAATTGTAAAATATATGAAGGTATTCAAAATATAGTTGATAATTACAATCGTGTCTCAATATTTCTAAATTGATAGAGATATATGTCTAATAGGAAAAAGATTTTGAAAAGAATAATGTGTTGTTTCAGTCAATAAATACAATGCTGACAAAAATTATCATGCATAAATTCTTATATAGTCCTCCGATTCCTATTAGTCATATTTAGAGAAATATTTTTTACATTTTAACATTTTAAAGAAAAACAGGTTTCACTCTTCACGATCAAAACTGGTTGAGAAATGAAATGTTGGATATCATAATTTTAAGCGGTTAGCTGCCATCATGAGAAACAGCCGTGATTTGATAGCTAATTTTCTTCGAGACGGTCAGTGAAATAATCCAAAAATCGTTTAAAATATTGATGTGTGATTGAATATTATGATTGGTAGACTGAGTTAGTTTTATAACTCAGTCTATTTAATTGCAGAAGTGTATAACTTTTTTTTTGTTTAAAATGTTGGTGTGTCGAAAGTATTTGGCTATATCTGACTAATAAGACTAGAGAAATGCATATCAAAGTAACAATACATTTCTTAAATATAATTCTTTGAGTCCTTGAAAGTATTTTTCGATTATGAAATTTATATCAGTCTGTAAAGATTTCAAAATTACCCTAATGAAGTTAGATTACTCTCAGGGATATGGTGGAGGGGAAAGGGCGATACATTTTGGTCATTAGCCGACTGTACTTAAAAAGATAAATGCACATGATATTTCGTTCTGTAACGACGATAGTGTGTAGATAAATATGATTGCAATATTAGGAAAAAAAAAGTCGAAATGTTCTTCTTATGTTAGTATTTTGGGAAAATTCACCTAAATTCTTTTAAATAATTTAGCGATCCAAAGAAAAACTTGCTGTGTCTGTGAAAGCGACATAATTTTGTTTGTTGTGTGAAAAAAATGCCCATTCTGCTTCATTTGAAACCAATACTCTTACTCGCTCAGTGGCGTAGCGAATGGGGAGCAATGAGTACAGGTGCACTGAGCATCAGTCTTAGAAGGCGCCATGAAGACAAAACTCTAGCACGTGTATGTCATTTTTCAAATGTGATGACTGGATGAAAAACTAATATCAGACCTGAGCGTCATATACACGTGCTATGCAATTATTGGAAACTATGGAATGAAAATATCATGTTCTGTCTCGATAGATTATTTATCCTCGCTATACCATTGTATTCCTCAAAATCTTTTTAATCGTGAATTCTGGAGTAGGTGATTTTTGAATAGATCAGCAGATGGTTCATACTACTGTTTTAAATATATACCGTTTCTCTAGAATCTGTATGTGTAGGTAACATAATCAATGCAAATATTCAGCACAAGATGGTGGCTATAAAGACAAATAATTAAATAGAAACAAAACCTCAAAATTCCTAATCTTAACAAACAAACAATTTTCTAATGAAAAAAATTAGTTGAGAAGTTTTTCAAATATATCATACATAATTTTTAGTAAACAGATGTGGTTTTTATTGCTTTAAAACTATAAGAATTTCTATAGTTGTAATATTTTCCAATCTTAAGCTCCAGTTTGAAAATAACATAAAAACCATGTTACAGAGATTCAATATAAGTTACAAACACCATGAAAATTTTAAATCTGGAATTAACAAAATGAGATCACTCTTTTCGTTAGAGAAGTTATTAATATCCTGGAACCATCTTGGGAAAAATTTACCATATAAGTGGTAAATTTTTATTTAAAGTTTTTAATATCAGAAAACAAAACTTTAATCGATAATTTCCTTATAATTTTAAAAATTGCTCAATCATTCTTTTAGATCTGCAAATTATTCAAAGAATTTTATTTACTGTTACACTTAGTTAAAGGAAAATTTTTAAAATCAGATCGACAATAATTCCGTTCTTTTTTCTCTGATCCTTTCAATCATTAAAATAATATCAAACTATTGAAAGTAATTCTAATAGATTTTGGTTAATATATAAAATAAAACTTACCGTACAGTAAGTCTTTAAAGATGGGAAAAAAATTTTAAACTCTTTCATTCACTTGAAAGATAGCAGGAAATTTTACAAGCAGTCATACAGAACAAAAATTCAGTTACTGAGAATCCAGTTTCTTTCAAATTTTTCCTTTATTTAATTTTTTTTTATTCTTAAAATCCATTTTCTGCTGTATTGTAATAGAGAAAATGTTGCGAATTATTTCAAACCCGAAGGAAACATTATGCAGAATGATATTCTCGCAAAAATCTTTATAATTTTTGTACAATGAATGCTTTTAGATAAAATGCATATATCAATATATCATCAAAACAGAGAAAGAATAATTAGAATACTTATTGTTATTCAAACTATTTTATTCTAGATGTTTAGAGTGTGAACCTTTTCAAAAAAATAATCATTCAACTGAATCAATGAAATCAATGTAGAATCTTATTTTGGAAATCTTTGATGAAGAATAAAAATATTTAGAGGTTGAATTAAAATGCTTCTAAATTTAGTAAAGAAAAATATTTACATTTTTTATATATTTCGAAATTAGTATTTAAATTTCAAAATGTCCCGCCTTCAATTTTCAAAATTGTTCATATCATTCTAACATCACCATTATCTTTAGAATCTTATGAAAGATAACTTCCGAAATTTTTTTTCAATTGTATTCAAATGAACGTAAAGTTGTGGGCATTTGGAATCATTAATTTTGCTCATTTCTATAAAAAAAAATATATAGTGATAGGCTTAACATTCATATCTTGTAAACACATGGTTTTAATTAAATTTTTATTGATAAATCTAGTAGAAAAATAGTTCTGCAGTACAAACCAACAGTTCACCAAAATTTGTTTTAAGGAAAAAATTTGTACGATCTATTATTAAATTATTCTTAAAAGTAAGTTCTGTCTTCTCACTGGTTTTTTTTTTTTTCACATTTACTGAATATTTTTCAAATTTTATCAACCACTGCTTTTTCAGTGCTTTTTAAAGTGTTGATCCACGTGATATAGGAATAGATTTTGTACGCAATATAATCTTCCAAATTTTCACTTAAAAACGAAGTCAATCGTAAATGATATTCAGACAATCGTCTCACAATATGTCAGGACGATTGAACATTAGACACAGTGGAAATACTTTTTTGAAGTCGGTAATTTTCATCTCAAGAATTGGTATTTTTTCTCCTCATCCCTCCCCTAAAAATGAGTTCCTCCCCTCATCTCTGGATGTCATGTATAGTACTATGCTATTTCTACGTTCAATGAATATTTTTAATTAAAAGATACCTCTAGTTATTCAACAGACAAATCAAAGTCTGCAGATATAACTAAAGAGCATATTAAATCGCAGTAGAGGATCAAAGAATGAAGCATAAAAGAATACGTACGCCCCCTATACCACATCTGCCATTATCTAATACAAAAGATTGCCTAGAAATGTGTGTGTACGTATTCACTTTTTACAATAAGCTCATTCTTAATTTTTGATTATGAAATATTCCAATTGGAGGGCCAATCACAAAAATGATCCTTTGTATTTCTTAATTTAGATACTTTTACTTCCTACAAATGTTATGTTTAAGGTCGATATGATCGTTGGTACAACTTATGAAAGAAGTTCCACAATTAAAAGAAAAAAAAAATGATTAAAAAGCATCGTATTTCTCTGACCTTTGGTTAAAGTCTTAATACTAGGCTCACCTGTCATCTTTAGACAATACCCTTTTGAACATGTATTAAAAACGCTAACTCATTTTCCGAAATGAGTATTTGCATTATTAATTAGTGTAAATTATCATTTCTGTTCTTTGTTTCAGTGGAAGGTTATGATGTTTCATTATTACGTCAACAAAATAGTACTTTTGGGCGTAGATTCCTCATAGGAAATCACCTATGTATATTAATTGTTTGTATTGTTACAACTAAAACTTTTTTTAATTGTCCGGTTATCGTTTGTTCTGAAAATATGTAAGGTCATTAAAAGTAAAAAGAAAGGATTACATTGATCTCCTTCATGAACCATTTCGTTGTTAAGCTATTAGATTATTTCTTTCATACGACTTTTCTGTTATTTCTTATTTAATGAAAGAGAGTGTTTAAGAAAATCAAATATAAGGCAATCTTTATTCTTGCAAAATAATGATAAATTTAACAAAATTAATAAAAGAAACAGAAAATATTTTAGAATTTTTTTCTTTCATTTTTTTTTCCATAGTCATCTTTTCTAATGAGTGGAAGAGTATTTAAGGCATCCAATTTCACTGATGATTTATAATTAATTTCGTAGTTTTAATATTTAAACGATAACTTCAAAATTTTACTAGAAGCTCATTTTTCGAAACCCATTTTATGATTCAAAAATTATGTGTCCACTGGTGGACCTGTTTTTTTGCCGCGATTATTTTCTTTTAATTTTGACATTTTTTTAAAGTTATTAAAACATTAGTTTTTACTACTAATAAAAATAAATGTGTATCTGTTGGCTTACTACAGGTCAGGCCATTAAAATTTAGAGCTCGCAAATTCAGCGCAGATATACTTTGAAAACTGAAAATGTGCGCTTCGGCGTGATTTTGCAATAACTCTTTTAAAAAAACTTCAATTAAAATTTTTATACATTAGAAATTAAATTAATTTTGGCGTTTCTGTCTAATGTCTTCCATCAATATTATCTATCAAAAAGTATTTCTGCGTCATCTTAAAATTCTAAAATTATATTTTCAGTGATATAAATTTAATTATCATTTAATTTTTTTATCTGATTCTAATAAATTTCCAAAAATATTTGTAGGTACAATTCATTGTTGCAATTAAATTAAAACCATTTTCATTGTTTATACTAATACTACCCGTCCCATAGCATCCAAGAAGAAACATTAGCTTTAAACTTCAGTCTAGCCTCTTCCCGATATGACATGGGCATGTTACACAACATCAAACATAAAAATATATTTAGAAATTATCAAAAATAGCTACAAAACAATTTTTTATGGCCCACATTCAGAAATATTTAGACTGTTAAAAAGGTAAAAAATATGATATGTCCGTTGACAAAACAATCCACTAAAAATATACAATAGAAAAGTTGTTTTAAAATTTAAAAATATACGAATAAGTCATTGTACCCGCTGTTTCACACTTGTTTATCAACTCTGTATAATTTGATATAATGATAATTCGCTAAATGATAATTTGCACTCTTAATGAGATTTTAAAAAGAGACGATTACTTCGCTCAACAGAAATGCTCCTTCCCTAAGTTCATTATTTCTCTGATATTCGCTAATCGAACGTTTTTTTCGTTATCGCGCAACCAACGAGGATTTTTGGCATTTAATGTGATCCGGCCAAGGTTGAATGTCCTTCTTTGGGGATAATGAGATTTGAATCGCTGTTTAAAAGCAGGTGTAAACAAAGAAATGTATAGCATATGCATGCCACAGCTCTTGCTATTTGGACTTGCGCAGTTTAAGGTTTTCGCGCATGCGCGGAATAATTAAAATCGCAATTATAAAACTCCGTTGTTGTTTTTTAATTTTGATATGACTTTAATGTACTAAAACCTCCCCCAATAAATGCTCTACAAAATGGTATAAATATCTCCAATATCCGTTAACTATTTCTCGAGTTTTTGTGGTTCCAATATATAGACGCTTTCAAGAGACTACATTTTATACTATGTGTAGATTTAATTACGAATTTATCTTTCATTACTCAAAGCAAGAAGTTTTATTAAAATAAGGTTCCATTAGCTTCGAGGTTTTAAAGTGAAGGCGAGATTTGTTTAACAGATTTAAATTCTTTTATTTTATTAATTTTTTTATAAAAATCTTTAAACAAAATCCTCTAAAGTTGTAGATATATTGAAGAAACATATCCGATAAGCAAAAAGATTATTGTCACTAATTTTTAATTATTTTTAACATAATGTTTTATTTTAGCTAACCTGCTACCGAGCGTAAAGCATTTAATAGTTTACATAATTATTATAGCATTTTTAATACTAAAATCAAAAGAACATTTTGTTTGAGAAATATGAAAGTGAAGTTAATATCGACAATATGTAGTTATATGTTACATGACGCGGAAGCTCATTTGTCTCCAGAGCCGGATTAATCCTTCTAAGGGCTTTCAGGGTCTGTCGATACTGCCTCGTTTAGTAGTGGCGGGGTAGTCGAAGAAGACGGAGCCCTTGGTCAATGCAAGCCACCCTTCTTTTTTTTTTTTTTTTTTTAGTAAATTTCCAAAAATAGATATATTTTAAAGGACTGTTATTCTAATATTGATATACGTAATTATAAGAGGCAAAATTTGACAACTGAATTTATTTTTAAAAAAGCATTTAATATTTGATTAATTTCAAAGAAGTTGATTTCTGTGGGAATTTTTCCTATCTATAAGGAGATCAAATTTAAATTTAGAAATAAACATAACCAAAATAGCAAAAACAGGTTGCAAATATTTTTTATCACACACAACAAATCAACTAATATTTAACTGAAGGCTGAACATTTTTTGAACTGAATTTAGAAATAAACATAACCAAAATAGCAAAAACACGTTGCAAATATTTTTTATCACACACAACAAATCAACTAATATTTAACTGAAGGCTGAACTTGAAAAAGGTAATTATTAAGAAATATCATTAGAATAATCTTACAAAATTTAAACGATGCTTCGTATTATTTAAAAAAGTTCGAGTACACGACCCTCGTGAATGAAATAGCGAATAATTGCACTGAAAACACCATAAAAAAATATGAAGACACTGCGGCGCCCAGAGTTGCGCGAGCCCTTTGCAGCTGCCTATTCTCTATATTCATTAAAACGAGCCTGCTTCCCTCCTTTAGGAATGTTCCTGAGAGCGATGAATAGGAAGACATAAGATTAAGAAATTCCAATGAAATTAAATAAAACCATTATTTCCACTGAACAAGTTAATCGTCGAAGGCGACTAGTGAGAAGTGAAAATAAGATGTTAACGAAATAAATATAAGAATTTTGCAAACATGGCACTTTTTGGGGAAGTTTTTTTTATACCAAAAATAATCTATTACACATTCAGAAAGAAGTACTCCTCCCTAATAATTAATTTTTCTTATAATTTAATACAATCCCTATGCTATGATGAGAGCACCGCATGCCAAGTTTCAAGTAACTCTTCGAACTCTTTCCGTTTTTAATTCATTCACTTCGCATTCATAAGAATGTATGAGACGATTATGTAGATATGTATGTTATGTATAGATGTAATTGACCCCCCCCCCCACACACACACACATTCAAACTCAAAAGTCACACGACATGCATGACTCAAAAATTCATTTGAAAATGTCTGTAGAACCAACCGTTGGATCTAGAGGTAGAGTTTGGAACACGGTTATTTCTTGGACAGTGGGATATCGCTAAAAGAATTTCCACAGTTTTAATTAAATTTTTGATAGCATGAATCGAAATATTAATGTTTATTCTCGTTTCCTTCGGCCATATTATTGCAAAAAAAAAGAAAAAAAAATCCATTGTTTACATCACCTTAGAATATGAAAAATAGCTTCACACTGATATTTTTTTTTTCTTCGGCTTATTATTTTTCTCTAATTTTATATTTAAAAAAAATTAATGATATGTTTAGATACAGGGTTAACAAAAACAAACTTACCCGATTTAGAAGTCTGTAGAATGTTTTCTATTGGTCCAAATTAGTTCACATTTAAACTATGTATAATTCAAATAATACGCTTGACATTTATTAAATAAAAATTTTTAATACAATAATCCACAGCTAGGTGGCATTGTAATGCATGAAGCATTTAATATACTTCATAAATGCTAAATGATATTTAAAAAAGTTGCATTAAAACTGCTCAATATATTCCCTTCTATATCCAATAACTTGCTATAATCGCCGAACCATATTTGCAACAGCTAACCTGGGTAAGTCTGCCGGAATATCAAGAATATGGTGCAAGAATATGTCGGTCTTTGTCGGTAGATGTTATCCCTCAGGAAACCTCACAACCCAAAGTCAGAAATGATAATATTTGGAGAAAGAGAAACCCATGTTATTGGAAAATGACGGCTGTGATCAACTCTGTATCTATAATATGCTGTTTTAGCAATTGCTTTACACGACGATTAATGTGGTGAAGTGGACCAATCTTGGATGAATATGCCGTCCGAAAGGACTGAATAGAATATCCTGATGTGCCTTTGAGTTCCCGTTCAATTCATAAAATATGAATACCTAAATCTTGATTTTGAAGAGATAAAAATACAAAATCAGCTGTAAAATTTTTCATACAGTGGAATAAGTATATCCAAAACACAGGAAACAACTGACGCGCTCACAGTGTAAAGCGGCTTCAACAACCTCGGTAATCACATTCTCGATACTAAAAGACGAGATTTTCATTCGGTTTCTACTGAGAAGGATATCGCGTTGACCATTTGTTTTCAAATTTCTGATCATCTTGCATAGGGGCGTGAAGACATTGGATCTCTTCGTTTCAGTATCATACAGTGAAATTCTATTTATAGCTGCAACGGTCTGTTGGTTCTAATAGAACAATTTTACCAGTAACGATTTTTCTTACAAAATTGACATATGAAGAAAAATTACTAGTACTCGTGCAGAATCTACCCTTTTTTTTTTTTTTTTTTTTTTTTTTTTAATCCAAAGATCAATGCTAATAGGTATGCATTGTCATGCGAATGATGTTTTACATTTTCAATATATGCAAACAAATAACATTTGTGTTATAGCACCATCTATTGTTAAATTTTGGTACTAAAGTTTTTTTTTTTTATTTAATAAATGTCAGGCGCATTATTTGAATCACCTATAGTTCCAATTTCATCTTATTTGATCCAATAGAAAACATTCCAAAACTCTTTGAAGTGAGAAACTTATTTCTTTCTCACCCTGCATATTTTATCACACTTTTCAGTGTTTTAGTTATTGCATTTATACGTACCAACAATTTAAACAAATTTTTTGTGCATACTATCGTAACTATAATTAAAAGCGCATTCTTAAAAATAATATGAAGATAAAAAAAAATGTCTTAAAAAATCAAGTAGACATTGCTAAAAAAATTACACAAAAACGAATAATTAAAAAAAAATGCTTTTTAAACATAAAAAAAAATTAGGCTAGCATTCTATAAATTGCATAATGTGAAAATCGTTACACACAGAATGCAACGGCAAATGAAATCAAAAGAGATGAAAACAAAACAAACGAATCAAGCTTAAACATTACCAGATGACACAGTTCAAATTTCTTTTCATTCTTTTTTCATTTCTTCATCAGAGTTGGCTTTAAAAAGTGCCATTAATGCATCAATGTTCTATCACCATAACACTCTACTTGTTAAGCACATGTATGCTCCCTTGTCTTTTCTCTTGCCATTATGCAACATTTATGGCAACCAAGAATTACTTCTTCTCATTCAAATCAACCCACCTGTTATCACAATCACATGATAGACGTAACAACGCATATTGTCTAACATTTAAGTATGCTTTATCATATGTTTTTGAGCCTGGGAAATGCGCAATGGCATCAAAATTTAAACTGATACAACAATGAAGAAAACAGGAATAAACGTGTTTGAGGCATGATGTACATTTTCTGCCATTTCTTGTTATCTTTGTCGATTTTTGTGTCTAAAAACTTTCAGATATTGTCTTCGCGATACCTTTGAACTGAGGATGGGTTATACATGCCTATTGTCTTCAATTTAAGTATGTCACTGGACCATAGTACATTTGAGTGTTTAAATGAGTATTAATTTACCATAATACAGAGTACTAATGTTAATTTTTAAAAATGCAGAATTAAAAACCTGTGATAATTTCCCCTTTAACTTAGATTAAATCTTTATGAATAATTTTCAAACCCCCTCATATAAATAAGAAGGGAGAATTAATCAACTAACAAAAATATCCATTAACATTTAAAGTTTACTTTCATGTAGTAAAGGCAGATGGCGCCATGTGTGCCTTTCTCTCCAATAAATGGATGCTTCTTAAAGAAAAAGATATAACAAATACCTCATTGAAGAATTAATCTATTCAGCGACAAGTAGAGACATTACGTAATCTTTTCTGCATAAATAAAGTTCAGAGGTTATTGACATTATTTATCTGTCTGATTATAAGAATTCATACCAGAGACATGCTTATTGAAATTAGAAGCCAGGATAAATAATAAAATTAAGTTTTTTTGAATAGGAAATTTTTTTTAAGATTAATTTTATACAGCTTTAAAGATACATGTTTCAAGAGCACCAGTCAATATTAATTCAATATTTGTAAGGTATAGATTTTGTAGAATTTTTAAACAATTTTTTTTCAATGTTCTGAATGTTTTCAATGTTCTTTCGTGGTGTTGCGAAAATATCTTAGCAATAAAATTTGCGCAAACGAAGTAAATAGTAATTTAACTAATTAATTATGACTTTTTTTTTCAATTTAATTCAACTTTTCAAAATTTTATTGAATTTTTCCCTTGAACTTTTATAGAATATAGAATAAAATTTACATTAATTAATTAAGAAAATTAAAAATTTTGTAAATTAAAAGAAATGAGAATTTGAAGAATATTTATGGAAATTGAGTACTAGTACAATTTTTTTAATAAAATCTAAGAAAATACATGAAAAGAGAATGTAAAGCTAATATTAATACCCATTCATTTAAGAAATCATGAGAAAAATAATTGGAAAAAATATTAAATTATTCAATCTAAATTCATAAAAAATCATAACCATAAAAAATATATAATATTAACTGAAACACTTCATCTTGACTTATAATAAAGTGTGTGTTGGTTATCTAGAGGCTAGACCATTTGATCTAGAAATGCCAAATTTGGTGCATATATATTTTTGAGTGTGGGAATGTGTACCTCAGATTGATTTTTAAAACTTTTATTGGAATTTCAATTAATTAAAAAATTAAGCTAACTCTCGTTTTTTTTTTTTTTTCAAAATATTAATTTTTTTTACTCGTTTTTTTTTTTTTTTTTTTTTTTTTTTTTTTTTTTTTTTTTTGTTCAAAAATATAAATACTTCTCAAAAATATTAACGTATTAAAATGATTTTTACCTTATCTTGAAATTTAAAAAATTATCTTTGCAACGATATCTATAATTTTTTTTTAAATTTTTAATCAATTTTCTAAAAATGTTTTAAGCTTGTTTTCCCAACAATATATTTCGTACAAAATATAAATAAAATTTAACCTGTGCCAGCATGTTATGCTTGCGTGAAAAAATTAACTTTTATTAAGGTTTTGTCATGATGATGACAAAACTCAAAACAAAAGATTAAATTTCACTGCAAACCAAAGCTAGAGAAGTGAGATTTTTAGTATGTGTTTTTATGAAATAAAAAGAGTATGAAAGGTAATATTTCCAAAATAAATGAATGAATAAATGCAAAGAAAGGTTTTTGTGAACTTTAAAAATATTTATGTTATTAATTCAGTAATTCTGTGTTATTTAAAGCACACTTGGTTTGAAACATATAGGATATCCATTCTTATTGGGACCCTACAGCTAATTTCTAAACCGTTAATAATACGTATACACTTCTAGTTAGAAAAATGGTCTAAATGATGTAAATGATTATAATTTATATAATTTGCATCAATAAATATCCTGATGAATTACAGAATTTTAACTTTTTATACATAACCTTTATCTTATGAATCTTATTTAGTGAATTATTCATCAAACACCAATAAAAAAAAGTCCAACCCTTTTGAGATAAATAAATAATTTGAAATATAACATCTGAACATAATTTTTTTATAAAGATGTGCAATTCTAAACCAAAATGGTCTAAATGATGTAAATAATTATAATTTATATAATTTGCATCAATAAATATTCTGATGAATTACAGAATTTTAACTTTTTATACCTAACCTTTGTCTTATGAATCTTATTTAGTGAATTATTCATCAAACCCCGATAAAAAAAAGCCCAACTCTTTTGAGATAAATAAATCATTTGAGATATAACATCTGAACATAATTTTTTTTATAAAGATGTGCAATTCTAAACCATTTCATTCATAACTGAAATATACATTCAACATTGACAACAGTTTCTTCAACATTGATTTGTCTAAAATAATGAAACTGTTGATTGTCTTAAAGTAATGATATTCAGAGCTTTATAACGCGGTTGGATTTGATCGAAGATTTTTTTTTTTTGTCGTAGAAAAGTTTTTTATTTATTTATTTAAAAGTTGGAAGATCAATAATATCTAACTGAATGTAATTCATAAGGTCGAAAAACTGTTTAAAATTAAAATTTCATTTTTCTTTTCAAAAGTGCATTTATTAACTGAAATAAAATAATATATTACGATTTACTACATTTAAATCCTTTTGAAATTAAAACTGAAAATTGAGTTTTATGATAAATCAGAAAAATGTTAATAGAAAAATCCTTTGAGATAATGTATAAATTATAATTTGGCTTAAATAAAAATAGAACTTTACTTGCATATTGGATCACTCAATAGATGGCGCTGGGTGCCTACCTCTGTTTACATAATTTACCGTTAACTTTTAAAAACAGGAAATCACAATCGATTGTTTAAAGTTTCCTTCACTGTTGGATGGTATGTTCTGGCCTTTTCGTTTTTAATTTTAATTTTAATTTTAATGCTGTTTTTGTTTTTATTGTTATTGTTTTTATTGTATTTTTACTTTGAGGTTTTTTTCTAATTTGTTATTTTGTATTTCCTTTCTGTTAAAATGGTATATCTCTTGAGCATAATTTCAGGGGATTTTCGGGTCACGAGGAATCATTATTAGACTTATGTCTGTATGTCCTCACAGAAAAAATCCCTTTATTTGAATCCCTGCCTGAGGGTGACCCTTGAAAAAGTCTTCAGGCCGGATTCTTTTTTAATATTTTTTTAATAATTTTTTTGGTTTAATTTTTATTTGATTTTTGTTTTTCCTATTAACTTGATTCTAATACTTTTGTATATATATATATATATATATATATATATATATATATATATATATATATATATATATATATATATATATATATATATATATACATTCTGTAATACATATAAAATTTCAATCCTGGGCAATTCTTTTTCTGTAGTCATTACTTAGAAATCATATTTAGTTTGAGTATAATAATTATTTTGTATTAATTGAAGTTTAATCAATTCCGTTTCAAATTAAAGTTCGAATTTTAAATGATGATAAATGATAATAAAAAATGATGATAAGTTAATGATAATAAGTTAAATGATGATAAATGATAATAAGTTAAATGATGATAAGTTAATGATAATAAGTTAAATGATGATAAATGATAATAAGTTAAATGATGATAAGTTAATGATAATAAGTTAAATGATGATAAATGATAATAAGTTAAATGATGATAAATGATAATAAGTTAAATGATAATCAAAATTTAAAACTGTAGAATATTTTGATGAGGGAATCATTAAGACCAAATAACATCGAATATTTAAATGAAAATTCTAGCGACCACCAACTCCGGTTAACCAGCTAGTCACCAAAGGCGTCTAGTATAAAAAAAAATTAAACCGAGACCCTTTTACTTTGTTCATAAATATTGCCAATATTTGTGTCGAAAAATATTTTACTATCATTTCAAATATTCATTGTCCGTTTCATCTCTATAAATAGTTACCGTATGATCAATAAAACAGGTCATTTAATAGTTTTTCTGGAAGATGGTTAAATATTATTAAATTTATTCGCCTAGTTTCTTATTTCATATTTATTGTAGACTATTTTTTTATAGATTTTTTGATAATATGATCAATTGGCCTGAAATATTCAATTGCATTCGTTTTGCCATGAAAAGTTTTTTTTAATGTTTTAATGAAATCTAATAACATCGACGAATTTTTATGCAGGTAATTTATTATTTTAATAAATATTCTAAAGATCATGATGTTTTCTCATACAGTAACTACCTCTTATTGTAATCACTTTGGCCTGAAGCATTTTGATAACATTAATCGATTGAGAACTGTAAATGAATAGGGTAAAATCAATTCTATTTTTTATCAGATCAAGGAAAAGGAAGGGGGAAAAAAACTTAAAAGAGACTATCGAGATTTTATTTCAAAAATAATAATTAAAAAATTCATTAATTATTACTTACCGACAATTAATCCTTAACAATTTGCTCATATGTAATTCTTATTTGTATTTTTCTTTTCTTAACTTTGTTGAATGATACTGCGAGCCGCGTTTTAAATTATTAAGTTCTAGATTCTTGTCAGCTTCCGTTGGAAGGCTTTCTTAAAAGTATTTTTCATTATATACGCAAACCATTAACGCCTATTGCGTGGTTTTACTTACAAGAATCTCACATTTTTTCATAATTTTACACCGAAGATGTTCTAAAAGAGGCTGACCTGTGTCTCAACCTTGCGTAGAGTCATTTCAGGCAAACATTCCTACCAACTAAGAATTTCAGTTTTGTCTTTAACACTCAAATGTCTTTTAATTCAAATTGTTTTCTTATTTCAATCACAAGAAATAGTGTCCTACTATTCAATAGATTTCTGCAAGATCTGGCCTTTTTAAACCAATCCAGATCACTCTTATCCAGACAAAAAAAAATGTGAGAACCATCTCATGGAGGAGGGGGGAAACAATATTCTCAAATTTTTTCTTACAAGTAAAGTAAGAAAATCTAAGAATTTCAATCGCTGGTTGAAAAATGAAGGATCAATCCATTATCTGCTTCAAAAATAATAACATTAAACAGTGTAAAGATCATGCTAAACGACTATGTTTGGGTTCATATAAATACGTCGGTTCGAAACCAACGGATTTTGATAATGAAGTGAATGATAATTTTAGCTGTGATCGCATTCAATTCCACTGTACCTTTGAAGGCTTTTACGAATAAACCGTCCGCAATTTTTTTTTAAGTCGTTATTGCTTGATGTGTTCTTTTATGTGATGTTTATGCTATTCCAAAAAGAGTAAATATTTTTTGTGCGTTTATTTTATGATTCATCGTTCTTTACTTTATCTCTTTCTTTTATATCCAAGAGTTTTCTGTATAATAGCGTTTATTTGAGTTTTCTTTTATATGAGTTTTTTTATTTCGTTTATTTTTTTTCAGATCACATGCTTATATAAATAAATAAACAAAATAAAATTCATGCTCTCATTTCTATAAAAATTAAAAAAAAAAATTATCTTTTGGGCATGCATTATATGGACAAGAGATTTTTTTATATATAATATAAGGAAAAATTATAGTGTGTATCTTATTTTTAACCGGACAACTTTTTCAGCTTGCCACCTAGCGGCCACTCGATAAAACTTCAGTCTGTGCTCTGGAGTCATGGATTACGCATGATGTTTACCCCCGAGAATTGTACTTTTCCTTAAATGTTTGTGTTAATTGTTTGTCCTATTATTGTTTTTCGTGTGTTATGTGCTTTAATGTTTCATTAAAATATTTAAATAATGTAAGCTTCTTTCCTTTTAGAGTTTTGTTTTCCCCTAGCAGGAATAGTTTTTGGCGCCTAACGGTAACGAATTTTTGTTCAAGTTTATTTAAGGTTTAAGGTACATTTATTTTTTTAAGTGTACATTTGCAAATAATGTAATACTAATAACTTTGAAATTACGCTAAACAACTGGAGTAAGTTTTCTATAAGATTTATTCTTGGTATCGCATTTTTATTTTAATTGTGATATAAAACCAAATGTATGAAAAAAATTGTAAAAAAAACTTTTAAATATAGAATTGAACACTTTGCTCTGAAAAACAAACAGCTTCTAATTCATCGCGTGGAAAAAATCATAAGATTCGCTTCCTTTATATAAATCTAATTTCCTTTAAAAAATAGACATGTATTGAGAACATGAATTTTGATTCGTCTGTTAAACAATTAGACTCTTTTAGCGACCATCTGGTTCACCGGTATTAATGCATGCAAAACTAATAACTTACTATTAAAAGCCTTATATCGTTTTCTTTAATCTGTTAAATATGAAATTAAGTATTTTCTCAACTGCTTCGACTACTACTGAAGTTGAACTTTATTTGAAAGTGCAATGAAATCACAAAAATTTTAATAAATGTGTGTTTTAAACAGAAACTTACCTAAAATGGAAAAATAAATTGTATTTTCATTAATAACAATGAAAGAAAAATCCACAATGAAATATTAGCAGTAATATTGAAAACGATTTGAAATTCATTGAGTTTTACAATAATGAAATGTATTGTAAAATAAGCTTAGAACTATTTTTAAAAATTAACTAAATTAGATAAAATTTGTAGACAACAATACTGGCATTATTGAAAAGATGTGTGTGTGTATAAACACATATTTTTGAAGCAGTTTCATGACCGAAAAGAGCTACGACACTTTTCAATTTTAAAACTTCGCTTTCATTCCATCCCGGGAGGCATAATCTATGTACAAGCAAGAATCGAAGAGATATATCAATCTTCAGTACGACACAAGAGCGAAAAAAAGACTGAAATGTTTATCCCCAATGATTGTATAGTATCAAATTCCGATAGGGATTTCTTTACACGTGTCGATTTTTCGGAATTATAGGTATATTTTAAAAGAATTTCCTTGGCTTGATAGTTTTTTCATCCCTTCAATCGGAGAGTGAAAAAGTACAGATTTAAGTATTTTTACAGAGATGATGGCGCATTTAATTAAATAAAAAATGGTGGAATCGGATCAGGAAATAAGAAAACATTTTAGAATGAAGTTAATATGGGTTAAATTAAGATAAAAATTAGGAAATTAGTTAGGATTTAATTTACACACACACACACATATATATAATTTTAAAATGATGCTACATCTTGTCTTATTATATTTTCGGAAATTTTGGTTAAAAAATGTCGAAATTCTGCTTTATTTTCAGTTTGAAAAATTTCAAAAAGATTGTTCCTAGATGCACATTCTCATCTTCCAAACTATTCTTGTGCCAAATTTGATATCTCTCCGTCTAATGGACTGTACGGTTGAACGCCAAAACGCGCAGAAACAGATTCATCTGTGCTATTGTTAAAAGAAATAGAAGTGATTCCACTTCGATCCCCGATTTGTGTGTGTGTGTTTGTATGTATGTATGTGTGCCTTTGTGTGAACTTCCATAATATGGCGAATTTTGTACTATGATTCTGCTGGAAAAGAAATCTCAAGAGAGAAAAGGGGGGGGCTATTTCTCCAGAGGCTATTTTATGAAGTGTTAGGGCCTGGTGGTAAAATCTCTGGGAGAGTGTCAGGTTCGAGACCCTCACCCCAGAGAAGAACCATCGTGTAAACGGGTGCACGTTAAGGTGAGTTGTGAAAATTTGGAGAATGGGATGCCAGCTCAGGTGTCATCTTCGTCATCTGACCATGGTTCAAAATTACAAGGTCCTTCCCAAATTAATCCTAGTGTTGCTTTAAAACGGGACGTTAATACAACTAAATGAAACCAAACTTATTAAGAATATTGACGTCTTTGCTGGGACGCACAATGATTTATCTCACTATAGATGATAACTTCAGTGTTTTCCACCATTTTCGATAAAAGCAATTTCACTAATTTTCATGCTATATCCCTACCCATCTTTTCTTGGATGGAAGATAATATACTGTAACAACAACAATAATTTTATTGAAACCAATTACATTTTAAAATACATTCACTGAAAAGAGAGTTGAAGCTTCTTCTTTTAGGAGGAATAAATAGCATCTTAATTCTTTTTCTTATTCGTGGTAGAAAAAATTATGGGAAAGGATGATCCAAATGATTAAAAATATTTGTTTAAGTTTTGACTCAGTCGTCACTAAATTATAAACTCATGAGTATAATCATGTATCAGATAGTGAATTATGGACCATTTATTTATGTCTCACAAAATTCTTCATTCCATTGATGCCAACGTTGTTTTGTTATAAACTATGATAATCCGATTACTGATTTGGATAATCTCGAAGAAGTAAACCTCAATAAAAGTTTATAAACCCAATAACGATCAAGAAATGCGCTTCGAAATTCAGTCAACTGCATTATCGACTAAAAATAAACAATACAGGGTATCTTCTGACTCATTTCATAAGATTCATAACCTGATTACTGCGAAATGAATACCTCACAAAATGCCTCTTTTAAAGGCTCACTTTTCGTATTAAAAATATCAGTTTTTGTCTGAAGCCACCAGGTTGCAATGATCAAATGGTAAGGTCACGACTTTAGAAAAGGAGGGTCCAGGACCGAGACCCGATTCCACATAAAAACTGTCGTCTAAGCGATTTTGATGCACATAAAATGCGTCCAAGTTAAACGCTATCCCGTTGGTTTGGTGAGAAGTTTAGAGAGGAGGTATTGCTCAAGTGCTGTTCTCATCATCTGACCATGGTTTAAAACTACGACGTCCGTTCCAAAATGCTAACTCTAGAATGTGCAAAAGTATCGAAATATAGTGTGGGAATGTCTGAAGTACGGTTTTTCCCCGTGCTCTTAGAAACTTAAACTAATTTTCTATATTTTTGTTATATTATTCAATGTTGTATATTATATAATATAGCACAGTTATATAATACTTTATAACTTCAGATAATATGATACAGTATCAAATAACTTCCCCAATATTATGAAAAAAAATTATATGATATTATAATACATGAAATATATTACAATATATTATTTTATATATTCTGACATTTTACATTGTTTCAGTATGTGAAAAGAATTATATATTACAATTTTTGCCGATTTCGAAATATTATATAGTATGAGGTACTTTGGTTAAAAGGTCTAATCAAAATTAGATGTGGCGATACATTCCGTCATAAAAAGAAACCAGATAATGCTCCTTATTCCGAACATATCAGACAGTATAAATGTAAATGAAACTATGTTGTTTATCAGTGTATGAAATATTTTTTTCAAGAAAGACATTGTCTTCATATTTGGAACTACTATATTTAGATTTCATATTCAAGAGCCGCTAGAGATATGTAAGAGTTTCAGAACACATTTTGAAAGAAATTGAAGATGATCCAAATAATAGCACAAGATCAATCGCATAAATAACAGACGTGAATAAAAGCACCATATGGAAAATTTTGGAAACTTCATCATAAAAACTACCAAGGAAAAATGTGCCATCAATTGTCTTGTATTTTGCAGTGTTTCAATGCCGCTACAACATGTTTCTTTAAATTTTGAAGTTTTTCTCAATGCAATGTGCTATTTGTATTGCAGAGAACTGATTAACGAGTTCGAAGAATTCTTATAGAAAATATCCTATAGAAGAGCTCCATGATCATCTTGAAAATTGGAAGGGGAGAGGACAACTTAGTTGTTTTATAAAAATAAATATAAAAACAACCATAATTTAAGGTACAAAATTTATTTGTTGTGACCGATGTTTTATATAAATATTGCCTAACATGCTTAGTGGTTAACGAGATTCATATTTTTAATGTCTTTCTATCTTCTTTTCAGATTTAATTCATCAGATTGTACATTTTATTGGACTGATTACTATATCCTGAAAAAGAATCATCTCCAATATATGTGATGCATTACAATTTAAATAGCAGCGATTTGCTATAAGTTTCAGAATGCCTACCTAATTTTTAAAATATTTTTCCAAATTTATTTCAAAGTTTGTTCTTTCGAACGTTTAAAATATTTTAGTGAATTCTTGAGCGAATCCAAATTATATTATTTTCTCAGAATTTCCTCTCTGATATCCATCACCAATTTTATTTTATATTTATAAAATAGCAATATGAAATCTGTGATGTTTATTATTTACGCATGATTTTTCAGTTGCGGCGTCACGAGTAATGGCGATGCTATGAAATGTGATGTTTAAAGTGATAACCTTGAAACCATATTAACTTTTTCATTATATTTTTCTCTATTAATTTAGAGTTAAGTAGTCTTTTGTGAAGATCTTCATGTTCATATAAGAATTCGGGGGATTAAATTATAACAGACAAGAATTTCATTTCCTCCAAGTGGAGAACATGTGGTAGTTGCGTTTTCCTGGCTTTAAATGCTCGTTGACGGGGCATAGGAAAAATTATTGGAATAAAATTATTATTTTCAAAGCATTTGAAGGCGATGACTGAGTTTATTTCATTTGCTAAACTATTCGAAGCCCGGAAAACTTGTTTTATCTCTCCTATTTCAAACGCAATACACGAATTAAGCAGTAAGTATAATTTATTTTACTGCTGACATTAGCATCAAGTGTGAATTATTATTATTTTTTTGTGGTGATCATTAGCTCTAAACCAGGAAAAACAAGTGCTTCATATATTTGCTTTGTAATTGTTGCCTTTCAGGTACTCTTTTCTTGCATATGATTCGAAGAAATAAATTGGGTTATTTATTATGTATAATTTTTTCATTTTTTAATGCAATCTATCTGCAAATAATTAATTAAAGTTTTGGATGTTTTTTTTTTTTTTTGTTTAAACTATCAACACTATTATTCGAACTTTATAATTTGTGCAAAAACTATTTCTAGAAATTTTGAATTCTTCCTATGAATTTATTAGCAAGTCTTGTAAATAATGCAGTTATTAATTTATTGAGGGAAATAAAAGTTCTCTTTCCATTTAGTTGTGGCATGGATTGATTACATTTTATATGGATTATTTTTGAAACAGGGTATCAGTATAATAATTTTTTGTACTTTGTTGACGAACACCATTAATCCAGCACATTTTATATATTGTCCTCGATTAAATAAATAAATAAAAAACGTAATGTAAAATCTAATGAATTATGCTACTGTTTGAAATGTCAGACTTTATCTTCATTTGATTATCCATAATCGAAATATGATTGAAGATATATCATTCAATTTGTTTTAAGCATTCTATTGTTTATGTATAAAATTATGAAATTTCATGAGTATATTACGTTTCAACTTTATTTTTTCTTTCCAAGTAATTCCAATAATTTTTTATAATTAAAGTAATTCTCCAGCAAAAATAAGTTTTGATTAGTCACTAATAATTTTTTATCTTTATTTTTTGTATCATATGCAGCTCTGGAGAAGGGCACCACAAATTAGTGGATGAGAATTTGTTGAATAAGTGAGCAGGTTCTTAATTTCTTTTTAATATTTTAATTGTGTTGGGAGTTGAGTTTTTTTCCACTGTGATAACAGAATGTATATCCCATAGGAGAGGTTGATCTGTGGCTTGTAGAAGACATGGAATTAATTAATGCTATCACAACATTTAGAGACTAAGGATGGGAGACAAAGGAGTCCCATCCTTAGTCTCTAAATGTTGTGATAGCATTTATTCATTTGAATTCTGGGGACTTCAGGTTGGGTGTTATTCTTTCATCATTTTCATGTAACATGCAACCATTTTGTTTTTCTCAGAATATAGTAAAAATTGAAAGTATTTGAATGTTTAATTATTTTTATGCTGTAATAAAATTCAGTATATGTTTACTTTGACAACTATCCTGGTTTTATTGTGAAACAACTGTGGTATATTGTCTTGACGGTTCGCATTATGTTTAAGGCAGCTTCACATTGTCTGAAAATTGCTAAAAATATATAGAGACTGTACAAATAAATTTCTAAAAAAAACAAATTGATAATATTTAAATGAATTCCAAAATCTCCTGTATAATATAGTATAATATTTTTGAAATTGCCTTTTTAAAATGTAAATTATATTAGTTACTTCTTTTAATGTTAAAAGAGTAATGTCGTTGCTATTTCACTGTCTTATCAGATTATAAGATTGTAACTTGATAAAATTTTGTAATTCTAACTTTATAACATTAAATATTATAATTGAACTTGTTTAATATTCTATGTATTCTTTAAATACGCATGATAAGTGGAGCTGGGCTAATTTGAATGCTTTCAATTTAAATGTGTATGTGTAACAATTTTTTTCCTGCGATTCTTAAATATCCTATTAATAAAATATTAAGATACATTATAACATATATTAACACATAAGATACATTAATAAATTTTAATTAAAAAAATTTCAATTTTCTTAAACCAAATATATTGATTTTTTTTCTCTCCAATTTCTAATAAATGAAATACTGTTTTGCATATTTTACACTTTTTTCGCAACTGATTTTAGAATGATTCTTGATCATATTTTACGAAATTGGATAAAGTTTTTGATTTTATATTATTAAAATTTACTCTGCAA
The DNA here is from genome assembly GCF_947563725.1 of Argiope bruennichi. Lineage (NCBI taxonomy): Eukaryota > Metazoa > Arthropoda > Arachnida > Araneae > Araneidae > Argiope > Argiope bruennichi. The sequence goes on along the minus strand of NC_079152.1, from coordinate 112,012,507 downwards.
AATTTAAATTTTGGTGTATTTGAAGCAATTGATAAAAATGAGGGATCAAATTATATAAGATTAAAGTCAAGTATTTGATCAGTATTTTACTATCATTTTTTCTGAGTTAGTTTAGTTAATATTTGTTACAAACTTCAGCCTTTTAAATACTGTTGATATATTTTTTTGAAGCCAAAAATAGAATGGGAAAAGAAAAAAACATTTATCATAATATTTGTTACATTCAGGAGCATGATATTTGTATAAGTTTTTTAAATGAGAAGAAATTTTCTTTTAAATAATTATAATTCCAATTTGGATAGTTGAATGTATTTATCTTTGGACAGAATTGAACACTCTGAATATATATATGGATGAGAAATATGAATTAAAGTATGTGCTTGTGAAAATTGTATTGCATATATAATATTTAAAAAAGTTTGAAATATTTTTATATGAGTTAATGTTTTTTTTCTTCTTCAAATTAATTCTTTTAAAAAATAGTTTGTAAAAATCCTTAAAAATGGTTTTATAGAATGGATTTATTTGATGGCAGTCTTCATTATTTGCTTATTAACTATTGCATAGTTTTCTTTATTTGTTTGATTAGTATTACATAATTAGAGTGCCAAGCTGCTAAAACTAACTGAGTCATCCTATTATATCTTTGAGGTATCTTTACTATATATATATATATATATATATATATATATATATATATATATATATATATATATATATATATATATATATATATGTTTCAAATAAGGTAAAATTTTTTAATTTTTAGATTGCTGTTAATGAATATTGTGAAGTAATATAGCATTTACTACTCTTAAAAACTTAATTACTTAACTCTTATTTTAAGATACAATTTTCCTTATAAATAATATATTCCATTTCATATTTTTCTAGCATAAAAATAGTATGGTCTTTTAAAAATATTTTACATACTCTGTGAAATATTTAAAAAAAATGTTCTTACCTGCATAGTAATCATTTTGCATAGTATGTTCAGTGTTCCTGCATATCCTGGTTACAATTATTGCAAATCTATTTCAATATCTGCAAGCGCTACACTATCTGTTGTTTGAATGATTAGATTTTAGCCTGGATTTTTTAATTTTTTTTTAACATCCATGAACTGAAGATTCGAAAATTCTATCTGGTACTGGCAGGTTCCGAGTAAAAGCTAGGCCATGTGTATCACTTCTGTCTTGTGTCAGATATATTATCCAGATGCTGGCTGGTAACCTGATTATAAGCCAATGCTTTGCATGAACGAATAACTTGTATCAATAGTAGCCTTTATATCATATGACAGAGAAATCATTATTTTTTAGTATCCAATGTCTCACTTTTTCTAGTTAGAAATACTTTGATGAATTCTATTCAGTATTTGATAGCTTCTTCCTTTTCTTTTTCTATGAGACAGATATTAACAGTAATGTGATTATCTGAAGTGATGGAGTTTTGGAATTATTTCAAAAGATTGATTCATTAGCTAATTTTATGACGTAAAAATGCTGAAAAAGTCTGTTGACTGTTAAGGGATTACTTTGAATTTTTATTAATATTTATTTTTCAGGTATTTTCTGCCAGCTTAATTTAGAAATAGTATTAGTGGAAGTCATTGAAAGAATTTCTGTGTATCATCAACTTAAAGAATTCAATCTAGTCGCATGTTGGATTTAAAACCATTTATGTTATTTTTCAGAAAAAAGGTCTATGGTTTTTCTTCTTAATAAATTCATGAAGATATTTTAACATGTTCTTTTAAGCAAGTTAATTAATTTTTTTGTATAGAATTTTTATTAATTTTTTGCTTTTGTATAATCCCTTACAGCCATTAAAGTTACATAGCATAAGTTCTGCCATAGTTGTAATTTGTATGCTTTTATGCCCAGATTAATTTAATATTAGTTTTATCAAATGACAGAAATTGTTTAAAGCTTGTTTTTTGAGCTGAATCTATGTTAGGATATTACGTAAATGTACTAAAATATTCTTGATTCTTCTATTCTTCTCTTCAAGAATATTTTAGTAAAATGTACTAAAATATTTTTGAAATCTGTTTCAAATTTTCTTTTAATATTTTATATGAAAATTTGAATTTAAGTTTTATGTGTTTTCAGTTTTTTAAAGTAAGTTTTATTATAAAAGCAGCAGATATTTTTTGCACTCCAAATCAATTCATTCAATTCTACTACCCTTTTCATATGTCTTGTACTATTTTACAATAATTGTAACCTATTTATTTCTTTTAATTTAAAATATTATGTTATATTTTGCTAAGGTGTGAGCAATTTAGAATTGTTTTTAATGTTTTTATGAAAAAGGAAAAGACTTAAAGTAAACAAATATATTTTTAAGATGCATTATGTGACTTTAAAAAAAAAAAAATTCTCAATGCTGTTTATCCAGGTTAATATAAAAAATTTCTTTTTCAGAAACTTAAATGATTGAACAAAACTTCTAATGGATAGCACTTTTCGAACAAAGTCATATACAGCTGATATTCATGATAAGGTTGCAAGAATATATTACAGCCACGGACTCTTCTGCTCTAGTCATCCATATTCTGTTATTCTTGTTACAGTATGCATCCTTGCTCTTTGCTGGTAATTATCATTTTTCTGTAACATTTTCTAAAAAGAAAAAGAAAACAATAATACTATATAATATAGTTGGTAAAATTTCAGAGTAGCCGATTTGCAATTTAAAATAAATAAAAGTTATATATCTGAAGAAAAGTTTTTTAATGTTTGACACAACACCAAATTTTTCTTCCGAAATTTCAATCACTGATGGTATAATCTCTAACAGGTTTAGTTGGTAACAACTTTCACCAAACAATTATTTAGTGATAATCACCTCTTGACTTGCAGGAAGTGTCGAAGACTGGTTGGATCTTTGTAGTGAAATTTATTATGTTTATTGTGTTTTCAAGTTTCCATGTTCATATACATACAGAGACGCTATCTAGTTGATGGGTATTATAAGAAATTAGAGATAAACTTCTGAAATAATGATTGCATACTAAAATTCACTCATCTTATTTGTTGTGATTATGAATCATTGAATTTACTTAAAAACAATTACTTCTATTGGTTGACCTAATTAAATCAACTAAGAATAAAGCTGAATTTTATTTATTTTTTGTACATTTTTGAGTTAGTATGCTTATATATATATATGCTCATGGACATATATGTTTCATGAGCATCAAGTCGAAGTAATTTTTGAATTTTAATGAATTGAAATTTAGCAGTTATATTTTTAAAATATCATTTTAACTAAAAGTAAACAAAATAAATTTACTTGATTATATAATTCCAGCTATATCTTTACTTCCATTTATAATAAAAAATATACTACAGCTGTTGAATGATGTAGAAATCATGAAAGTATATAATTAAAATATTTACACGTTCAGGGATGTTATTTTCATTTATGAGAAAAATTGTTGTATGATAATGTTTTATAATTTATATATCATTATCTTTCTCTTATTATGTTTTTACTAATTGCCTTTGGTACCTAGTTTAATTGCCTGCAGTATTGATTATCCGCTTTTTAAACTATTAATATGAAAATTATAATTAATTAAAATTTATTTTTTACTATACGATGAAAAAAAATATCAATTTAATTAAAAAAATGAAATTTTTGTAAAAAGGATTTTCCTTTTTCCAAGCATGTTTTTTAAAAAAAGTCAGTAAGAAAAGCTGCAAAACATCTATATCTTTACATATATATTGTACAGAAGTATAATATGATGACCAGGGAAACAATATGGAATTATCTAATAATAAAGTTCTCATTTTAAAAACAATCCCCTTTTTGTCTGTATGTACATGCCTTTGTATTTACAGGAGAGACACATACAATTTTGATTGCATTTATTTTGAAAACTGAAAATTTTCAAATGAAGAATTAAATTATTAATGGATTTAAATTCTGCATGCAGAATTAAATAATTATGATCTTTATATCTTCAAAAATTGCAAATGGTGCAATTCTTCGGTACTTATGTATAAATGCATACCTATGTATAAATGTCCCTGTATGATTGATGTGTAAATGTCATGGTATGATTGATGGATAGGTGTTTTACTATTAAAGGTAGGCAAACTCGCATGAATTAAAAATTGATCACATGCGTTAAAAAAGTAGGCGAAAGGACTTTTATTTTTTTCCTGTCTTTTCTTTTAATAACCACTTAAGAGGAAAAGAATAAAGTTAAGAGAATTACTCTTAATTCTGTCCCAAAGCTTAAGGTTAAGGTTATTTCTGAAAAATTTGAAAATTTTATTTACATTATATTCATTGTAAATTCTTTATTTTTCAACAGCTATCCAATCCTGTACTTGCCATTATTGGGAAGTTCATCACAACAGTTTTCAACACCAGTTCAAAGTTTTGTTCCCCCTGATATTGTTTTAGATGATGGAGAAAACTACAAATTTACTGGACCAAGATGGGTAATTTTAAAAGCAGATTTTATTTATAAATTTAGTTAATCTAGACAGTAAAAAGATTTATTTTTATGTTGATTTGTTATTATAATTAATTCGTTGGTAAAATTTAAGTTTCTAATACTTACTTTTGATTGTTAGAAATTTTTTGAAAATATTCAGTTTTTTTTTTTTTTTTTGAGTACATGAAAGAATTGCTTAAATTTTTATTCACGTTTTATATTTATGTATAAATAATCGATAATTTGAATGTTTACATGTATAAAATCAGAAAAACATCATTTTACTGATAGAAGAAAATGAATTTCATCAGTTGACAAAGACTGTTAGTGGGAAGGTAGTATTAAACACTTTATTTTAATTCTATAAAATAACAATATTTCATACTTTAAGTTCAGACTTAAGTTAACTCTCAAATGTTAAGTTAACATTTGAGTGTTAAGTTAAATGTGTGCACATGAGTCAATTACTAGTTATAATAGCTTTTGGATACAAAATGTATTATAGCATTAACACTTATGATTGAGCACAGCTCTCAGATTTCAGAAGTATCTGTTGGACCCATCTTGCTAGAGCTTCATAACAAAATTGTCTTCCTTTCATAGTTACATTAAGTATTCTGTCGGCTGTATTGATAAACCATATCAAACATGGAGAGACACCATTTGCCAAGAACAGTAATGACTGAAAGTTAATGAGTTTTGTGAGACAGGGTTTTGAAGTGGATTGTGGCCTGAAAGCATTATCACAATGATATCCTGGCAACATATTTGAGATTATATACAACTGTATAATTAAAAATGATCTGGTTTGAACTTCATTTTGCAAGTATTAATGATAGAGCAGCCATTTGAAAACCATTTGTTACACTATGCAACACCTCGAAATAGTGAAAGTGATGTGTCCACATGTTTCCAAACTGGACATATTAACAATATGAAATTGTCAGCTGGTCAAACAAATTGTTATTTACATTATTCCGGACAAATTGATGTGTTTACATTTGTACAATGCCAGTAAAAGCATACGAAGTTGATTGTTCCTTCTTACTGATCAACATGCTTGGGTTCATTGATGCTGAAGGCTCAATGTTGTATTTTGCTCATAATCTGCAGCCCTTTTGTTGCTCTATATTGTTGAGTTATAGTGTAGAATTATGTCAGTATCCTGCAGACAATCTTCATCCATTATTATGAATTGTGTTCCCTGTTGAATGACCTATATACCAAGATGAATAATGCTTTCATTCTAATTTCTTAAATTGTTCAAGAGAGGTTACAACATCTTGTGAGGCCACCTGATCTGAATAGAATTGAATTTTTTTAAGGGGCATTTAGAAAAGGAAATTGCACATGTAGTGTCTAAGTCCTAGGACATTTTCTGAATTAAGAATCTTTATTCATGAGGAGACTGTACCTGTCATATAACTGTTGTACATGGCTTATATTTGTTCATCCTAAATTGGTTTCTAAGTGTAATTTATCCAAAAGGTTATAAGTTTATTTATAAAGATTTCCTTCTCCTACTACTGATGTTCATATTAATTTGTACAATCTCTGTGTCAGTATATAATATTTCCTAGAATCATTTGTTACACACTTTTTCATTTAAACCACTTCTGGTTTAGCATCATCAGACAGGTATTTTTTTTTTAGATATGCCTAAGAATAATAATTAGTTTTGAGCTCATAAACATTTATTTATATTTTTTTAATGCTGGATTGCTGCACAGATTGAGAAGCTGAGATTTGCAATTTTCATTATATTCTCACTTCACAGAAAGTTCTTTCTTTTCTTCTATTCAATATTTTTTTTAAAAAAATTGTATTTGGTAATCATGAATTTTTTTTTCTGTCAGTAGATCACCATTTATTTTCATCCAATTTGAATGATTAATTCAAATGTTTGTGAATATTCTATTTGATTTCAATCTGATTTTAATAATATTTGCTAATTCATAATATTCTCACTTTATTTGGAGGTTATTGCTAATATTTTCAATATGTATTTGACATTGCATCTTTTCCTGTTAGCAGATAATATTTGTTCTAACCAATTTTAGTGATTAGTTTTGATTTGATTAGTCTTGAATTTTATGGATAGAGAAGATCCCAAGTGAGAAAACGAAATTTTAATATATTTATATCTAAAGTGTACTGTAAATAATAACATTAAAAAAAAATTCTTCAGTACTCTACCAATATGCATGATATTTTCTACCACAACTTTTGTTTGTTAATCTGTGACAGCCATACATGAGATATTCTATACAGAATAACAGCCTGTTCAGATGGGCACATCTACTAGTAGACATTCATATTATAATATCTATCTTAATGCTTTTCTTTTTAGAATTATATCCATATATAACAAATTCTATTTGGAAATCCTTGGACATGCATTTTGTACCTTTTGCTTGTTAGACATATTGTTTAGCAGTTGTTTCTTGTTGATTGAAAAGGATAACTTTTAATTATAATTCAATTGGACACTTGCAAATGATTACTTTGCTAATACATTACTAATACATTTCTTCATTACTTTGATTGAGCAAAGTAATGAAGAAATGTATTAAACATAATTAGTATTAAAATTGAAAGAAAAAAGTAAGAAGAAAGGCATTAAGTAATAGACTCTAAAAAAATATGAAGTATGAAAAAATATGAATACACAAGACGTTATTGAGACATTTTTCGTCCATCTTATTCTCAATTGCAATATGAAACTAAAAAAATTGCTTTTTGATGATTAGTATTTTTTTTTTTTATTAGAAAAAGAATTATTCATAAAAATAATGATGAATAATTGTTCTTTAAAATACCGACAGAGCAATAGTTTAAATACAAGTTGTTAAATAAAAACTTTTTTAGACTTTCAAAAACTTTATATCTGAAATGAATTGTGCGTCATTGTGGTATTTCCATACAATTGTTCTTAAAAAATAATTTATGCATGTACAGTTATTTTTTTTTGAATTTGAATACATATATATTTTCTTTCTTTTTCAGTTCCAAGGCCCACCTGTCAGTTATATTCAACATATTGTTGTAAAAAGTGCTGTTTCACCTTGGAAATCGGACCTGATTTTAATTGATGCCTTTCGAGCACCATTATCCATTGCTTTCCAGATTAATGAAATTTTAAGAAATCATCAAATAAATCAAGGGTAATTTTTTGAAATTTCTTCATATTTCATTTCAATTTCATGTTAAAATAAATTCCTTGTTTGTCATTAATTAATCAATATTCCTTAATAATATACAGTATTAAATTAATATTCCTTTAAAACTGGTTAAATATAATATTAAATAAAATAATTAAAATCGGCTTCGTTTTGAAAAGGGATAAGAGCTATATTATTTATGCAAATATTTCTTTGAAATGTAGTTATTTTACCAAAATATATTTTGATGATTTCTCAAGTTATGTTTTCATTTTAGAACTGCTAATCATACAAGCTTGGAAGATTTGTGTTTACAAGTTTCTGAACCCATTGATAAACAAACAATAGATGTCCTCCCTAGTTATGGTTGTTTGATTATCTCTCCAAGTAATTTATGGAAAAATGACTTACTAAGGTAAGACATTCATTACATATAATAAAAATGTTGATTATCAATGTTCAACTTTCTCAGGATTTCATGCTCTTCGCTCAAAAAGGTTTTAATAATTAAAAAAAAAAAAATGAACTTTGTCATATTGGGTATTGGAGCAATTGATTTTATTGAATTGTATTTTTAACTTTTGATTATATGTTATTGGTAGTTTGAACAATATTAATTTAATACTTACTATTTAAATTTCAAATATTTATTTTTACATTCCTTTACTATATATTTCAGAACTGTTTATTTTGATAACTGTAAAAAAAGTTATTAGGTTAATTAAAAAGCTTTGTTAGTTTAAGTAAAAGAACTTTACACTGGTTATGATAGACATTGGGTATGTAATTATAATGACTTATTTGGTAAAATTTCTGGCTGGGGGGGGGAACCCCAGTTTTCTAGTTTCAAATTATTTATCTTGATATTTCTTAAAGAAATGTATTTTACTTTGCTAGGTTGGGTAAAAAAATCCTAATAATGCTCTTATTTTTCTAGATTTAAAAATGATCCTGATATTATCAAAACCATTTTTGCAGGAAAGTATTCCATAGATCCAGCCAGTTTTAGAGGCAAGTTTTTTTTACATTACTTAAGCCATAAGTTTGTAATAGATACTCTTGGTAACATTTATTATTAGTAGGCACTTTATATGGAAATCTCTATATAGAATATATCATACTAGATAAATAGTACTTAATTTATCTTTGATAATTATACAATTAAGATATTTTATTTCCACCTTATAAATGTCTTTCATTTCTGATTTCACCAATCTCATTTTATGTTAGTTATTCTGATGGTAACCTGTTATAATATAGAATTTTCATAGAACTCATTATTATATTATTGCAGTTTACCTATGAAATGTTTTATCTTTTTTCCTTTCATCAGGATCAAATCATTATTTCTACACATATATATAATATATATGTAATGGTATTTTAAAATTATATTTAATCTTAATTCATTTCCTAAATTTTATCTTAATTTAGCGCATATTAATGTCATTCTAAAATGCTCTCTTATTTGCTGATCCAATTCACACTTTTTTATTTAATTAATTCTACACACGCTACGTATAACTACTGACTTTGGCATTTTCTCATGCTTCAAGTAAAAGAATAAAATTTCCTAATGCTTATAACATTCTTTTAAAGATACCTCAGATTTCCTTTCTTAAGATTACACATGTCAAAGAAATCTGTATCAAAATCACAGTAAAATCGCATAAGGGAAATATTTCTGTCTCTTTTGCTCTTGTGCCATGATGCACACTGACATTACGTTCATTCGTTTTTTATATAAATTATACCTCCTGTAGTGAAATACAGCAAAGTTAAAATTTCTAAAGTTTCGTCTTCTTGGTCATGCATCTGTTAAAACAGGTTTATATGTATATATTGCTTGTCACAATTGTTGCAATCATTCCCCCCCCCCCCAAAAAAAAAAACTAAACATGTAATTTTTTTAAAAAAAAAAAAATCCCAACAAGCTTTATGAACAAGCCCAAGTTTATTTATACTGCTAATGATTCATTCGTTATCAAAATTTCAAAGACTAATAATAATAGACTTGATATCTGAAATGAACATAATCTTATACCTCTGTGAGAGCTTTTGCATAAAATCAATCCATCAGGAATTGAGGATTACTTTTTAAATAGGAAGGATTTAAAAAAAGAAAGAAATGTTTTTTTATTTATTAATTACCTTTTTTATTAAAAATGCATGATTCTTGCATAATTAAAATTTTCTTTACTGAATTGCAGTTCTTTGATAGCATTAACTGAAGATACTAGAATTTTGTGAGATTTTAAAATTTTGAATAAAGCAGAATACTGCTCTTATGGAGGGGACAGGAGGGACTGTATGTGATTATTTATTAAAAAATAATAGACTGTATTATTGATATCTTTTATTTTTTTTGCCTTTAAATATATAGTTCTGTAATAAAATATTATATTTTGAATGTTGTAAAATTTTTGTCTTATGGGTTATAGACAAAAAGTTTTTTTTTAATTGATTAGTTTAATAAAATAGATAACTGTAAATGGATTTCAGCTTTACTTAGTCCTATTGATTTTTTATTTTTTTATATAAGAATTTATTTATTTTTTATATTAATATATTTGTTTTCATGAGTTTAATATGTGATACTCATCTTTTAATAGAAGTGTTATTTGGAGTTCCGTTCAAAGAAACTGGAATTAAAAAGCTGTTTATGCGCAATCGTCCACGAATCATAACTTATGCTTTTACAGTGGCTTTTCAAACTTATAATGCCAAGTAAGTCTTTCAAATTAATATTTAGATGAGATATTTTAATTAAAAATTTTTCCTTTGTATTTTTATTTAATTTTGCATCTAGGGCAATTTCATTATGTTAGTTTCAGATGCATTAAATAAATAGTTTTTACTATTTCAGAGCTAATATGCTAAACTTTTCTTATACTTCTTCCTTTATAGATACATAATAGATGATTTAAATAATTGTAAATATGAAAAATATATGGGATAAAGGAATGGTATATAAAAGGAATGGGATAAGAAAATATGTAATAAAAATAGGCTGCATTTGCAAATGTCTTTCTTCTCTGGTTCATTAGAAATACTGTAGAATTAGTGTATGGATAAAACATAAATTTGCAGCCTCAAATTACGTTTTTTTTTTTTTTTTTTTAAATCTTATGATACTATCAATTAACTACTGAATGTGTTTCATTTATTATCTTTTAAAATAATATATAGAATAATTAATGGAACTTATTTGTGCTATTATTTACACATTACTATGTGAGAATAACAATATTTTCTTCTTTTTTTTCTTTTTCCTACAGCTATCTTAAAAGTTTATCTGAATATTTCAAATCAAGATTTGAAAATTATCCATATCCTGAAAATGTTTCTTTTAATTTTGAAGACAGCAATATTGTTCACATTCAGTTTCAAGATTTACACACATTGGTTGAATTTGTACCACTGGTTATTGCTTACGTTGTTCTCTTCCTGTACATATATTTTTCTGTCTGTGAGTTTTTGTTTTTATTATTAGCATTATATTTTATAATTATGAACCCCTTGAATTAATTTCATGCAGTTAAAAAAATGTACTTAAATGTTTTAACACATTGCTTGCAAAACTGTATTTTTACATTTTTTGCAGTCTGTAACTAGTATATGAGTCACATAAAAGTACAGATTAAGTAGATTTACACCCGCTTCACCTGAAACCATGGCAAAATACACTTGCATGCAATGTGCTAATGTTAATAATATTTTTTAGAGAAACAGTTGTATTTACATTTCTGTAAATATGTTTTCAAAATATGTGAACTTGGGATGTAAAAAAGTCTGTTTTTGAATGATAGATTATTATTTATAAGAGGTATTAACTTTGCAATAGTTTTTTTTTTGTTGTTGTTTATATCCAGACACAAAACGTTTCTGTGAATTTCGGAATTTTTAGAATAATTTTACCATTTTTGATTGTTTTTTTTAATGCAACTTTTCTACAGTATTTTTGATATTGCAAGCACTGTTTGTATAAATTCATTTATTTCATTTTGCTTCTTGCTGTTCATGTTTGGCATAGTTAATTTTTATAATAAAATTCAGCTTTTTTTGAAAAAAATTCCAAACTTGTGACATGCCTATATATTTAATTATAAGTTTTTTTCTTTTTTTTTCCTTCTAAAATGCATATTTGGAAACTAATCATACTAAATTATATGAGAATATTTTGTAAAATTAAAGGAAAAAAAAACCCATTATACTTTTCACACTTGGTTACCTAGAATAGCATTGCGTTTTTTTTAAATTTGAAAATAAATTGAATATTGTATAAGAATTAAGGAAAAAAATGCTTTTAGAAGATAATTACTGAACTAGTGTATTTTTTACAGATAAAATTGAACTTGTCAAATCTAAATGGATCTTAGCTATCAGTGCAGTTTTAACAGTTGTCATGTCATTATTGATGTCAGTTGGGCTCTGTTTGTGGTTTGGATTAAGTCCTACATTAAGTGGAAGGTAATTATTTTTCATATTTAAAATTTTTCTGTTTCCATACTGGATCCTTAATGAATATTTAATGTATATGTATTTATTATAGCTTTTGTATTAACACTTCTATTTATTACAGTGAAATTTTGCCATATCTTATTGTTGTTATTGGATTAGAAAATATGTTGGTGCTTACAAAATCTGTTGTTTCTACTCCAATTCATCTTGATGTAAAACTTCGTGTTGCTCAAGGTGATTAAGCTTTACTTTCTTAGACTTACTTTTACAAAATATATTAAAATAAATTTGAAAAATTCCCTTTCAGTTATGTGAGATGCAAGCAGTTTTAATATTCATTAAATTATTTTTACTTGTAATTATTTATTTAAAATATCCTTTTACTTTACTTTTAGTCTACTATGTTTTTTTTTTTTTTTTTTTTTTTTCTGGCTCTATGATAAGGTATAATTTTAGCAACAGTATTCTTCTAAATTGTGAAAATAATTGGATTGTGCTAAAAATTTTAGTGTCTTTATTTGCAGAACACTTAAGAAAGCAGTTGAGCCAATGTGTGATTTTTTTTTAAAATTGTGTTTTGCAATTTGTAAATAATGTATAATCATAACTTTCTTAACTAAAATACAGTGTAATACTATTCATATGTTATACTGACCAACCAATTGTATTTTTTTCTTCTTTATTAAAAAATAATTTTTAAAATAAATTTTAAGAAATTGCACTATTTTTAAATGACATTTATTCATGTTTTTTCTAATATAATAATATGAAGCATTATATTTTTAGGTTTAAGTAAAGAAGGCTGGTCCATTACAAAAAATCTACTAACTGAATTAGCTTTATTAATGATAGCATTTCTGACTTTTGTTCCAAAAATTCAAGTGAGTAATACTTTATTGAGAAGTCTTATTATAGATCAAGATGCGTGTATGTGGTCAAAGTGGAATGTCATTTTTTTTTTTTTATTACATCGCTTGAGAATCATATTTTTTGTTTCATTTATTGATGTATCAAGGCTTTTCACATTATATTAGAGACTTACCAGGTGAATTTTACAATGGAATTAATTTAAATTCATAATTTTTACTATACTAGCCACCTTTAGTGACTTGTTTGTCCAAATTATTGACATTTTTGGCTGTTAAAATTTTAATGTGGAAGATATTTTTTAAAATTTTACTGAGGTATTTGATAAGACTAAAAAAAAAAAAAAATGAATTTCAATGAATTAGTCTATTACAGATTACTCCTTATGCAATTTAAAAATATATAAGCAGAAATAAAAATCTCACTATGGAATTAATGCTCAAAGAAAACAAGTTTTTAAATCATAATTTTCACATTGTCTAAAGCCGTGTAATGGAATATTTTGATTGTGCATTTAAATTTTATCATAGCATTTTTTGCAATATATTGTTTATTAAATTAATTAAAAAAATAAATTATTAAAAATAATGAAAAAAATTCTGTAGAAATGATAAAATTAAAAAGGTAAATTTTGTAAGTTTTAAGATAAAGAAATTTTTTCAATATTATTTAAAAAGAAATAGAAGTCATTTTCCATAGTCAAGTCAGAGATTACTCATTTAGCAATGGTCAAGCTTATTTCTGTTATCATGGTTTCTGTTACGTCTTTTTTGAATAGAGGTTTTGATGACATAGTGAGCTGTCTTGTAATGCGAAAATATTATTAATTATTTTTACTAATCTTATATTTCCATTAATTATCTAAACAAAGCTTTGAATTATATGCAGCTTTAAAAACATTCAATGAAGGAATCAAAATTGTCCATACAGTGGTTTGCTTACATTTGACTGTAGGTACTCGAAGCAATTTCTGTTTCATGTGTGTGAAGAGTTTTATAGATAATCTTAATGTTCTGTATTACATGATTGACTAATATTGTGCATACTATATTGCATGATTTGTGTAATACAGTGCTATTTGGTTAATTTGAATAATTTTAATTGAAATTTTATGGCAATTCAGACTTTTTATATGGTTTAATAACAATTTGTATTTTTCTAGTAACGTAATCTTTAAATATTGTCTATAATTTGAATTTATTTTAGCTAATTTCGCAGTCAAAATTGAAAATTGTTTTATATTTGAACTGTTTTTGTTAAGTAATTGCATCCATAACTTTTGTGTTCACTTATTTAAAGTGGATTTATTTTTAAACCCCTTAATTCGCTCGAAGTCTTTATTTAGTCAAAGGAAATAAAAGACATTTAATGGATGAAAGATCTCAATCTATTAATTAATTTTTCGGTAACAATTCAGTCAATGAAGATTTGTGCAATTGTTGCATCTAAAGTGTCGTATTCTCTTTATTAAAATTAGTTATTTAATGAAATAATTTTAAAATAGGGATTTTTTTTTTATAATTGTTACATTATTTAATAAAATTACTGATTATATATTTACTGTATGCAATGTATTAAGACCGTTTAGTTTAAAAAATAAATTGTAGCTGCTGTTTTTAAAGTAAAGATTTTCATTTCTCTTGCTGTACTCATTTTTAGGCCCATTTTTTAAAAATGAATTTTGTTATTTGTGAATTATGAATTTTGTAATGTCAGTTTGAGATTAGTTAGTTTCAATATATATTTTGAAGTTAAATTGAATGGGTTTAATTTTTTTAACTTCTAAACTAAAATTCCTATATTTTAGGAGAAAGAATTTCTCCTTTTCTTAAAAATTAACTTAAATTTTTTTGTAGTTTATTTAATTTGTGCATTGATATCGATTAGTGATTTATACATATTGAAAAGTAAAGTTTGACATGTGAAAATGAAATTGCTCTGCATTTTGTGCCATTGTTTTATTTATTCTCATATTTTGGCTATGGTAGGCTCTCGTATAATGATGTTGCAATTTTTATTGAGTTATAAGTGTTTTATATAAGGATTTGAAATTTCTAGTTTAAATACGTTTTAATACATAAATCATTTATAGGTGTATATGCTCAAAGGATTTGTTAAACTATTGATCATTTTTTTCCTTACTGGTTTATCTTGTTTTAACTTTAATTAATTTTCACTATATTTCACATTTAATGCATTTCCATTTTCCTCTATATATTTGTTATTAATTTGAATTTTTTCTATATATTAAAATTAATGTATCATCTATTGGTCCTTTTTTTCTTTCTAGGAATTCTGTTTATTTGCAGTGGTTGGTTTATTGACTGATTTCTTTCTACAGCTAGTATTTTTTGCTACTGTCTTATCTGTGGATATTCGAAGAATGGAAGTATGTTTTACCCATTATGGCACTTTCTTGTTATTATTACCTTTTTACAAATTGAATAACTCTGTTTGTAATTAACTGTTTGATGCAATATGACCAAATATATATATTTCTATTCTTGGAATTGGAGAAATTAAAGTGACAATAATCCTCTTATACCAAAACTTTTGTTTCATCAAATGAGTTAGCCTTCTTTCTAATCTAGTTTCAGCAATCTAGACATACCTTATTTACAGATTTTGAGAAATATCTTTACATTATTTCTTTTTTCGTTGTTGACAGTGGTAAGTAATAAATATTATGTTTCCTTAAAATAGTTTAAATATAATTCGTTTTTGGAAAGGTTATTCCTCTTACATATTGATTTTCTTTTGTCAGTGTAATAATAAATTCTGTTGAATATTTTCTCTGGCTTAAATTTGAAGAGTGAATTTGTATCCAAATGATGTAATTTCCTTACTTACATACATATTTCCTTTTCCCCTCCCTCTTAAAAAAAAAAAAAAAATCTATTTATTATTTATAATAATTTGAAAAAACACGACAGGATATTTTTGCTGTTTACCTTTATTACTATTATTTTCATTTTAGAAATTTTAAAAGAACAATTATTTTTCAGCTAAGAAGGCAATCATAATTGTGATTTGTATTATCTGTGTTTTCAATTTTAACATATTGTTCTGCTTTCAGTTGAAATATGATATATTATGCAATTGTATTAAGTCATTAGCTGTTTAAATTATATAATTAATCAATTTTTAGTTATAGTTGCCTATTAAATAAGCATAAGCTTAAATATAATTATGTTCGATATGTATGAATTCAAAGGATTATTAATCTAATTAATTATTATATTTTAAATTTTAATATTGCTTCTTTAAAAACAATAATGGCATAGGTCTGAAGTATTTCACTTGAAGAAAATATTTCATGTCAGTTTTTTTTTCACTTTTTTCATGGCATATATTGCACTGTAAAAGCACAGAGTTGATATATCTTTTTGTACGTGAAAAAGAGTTCAAGTTCTATAACTGAAACATTTTTTTTTTTTTTTAAAGTTTTGCTACTATTATTTGCAAAAAAGTAGTATAATGCATAATCTGATTTCTCAAGTGTTTCAATAAGTTAGACAAAATTGTTTGATTTAAAAAAATAAATTCTGAATTCCTTTTGTCAAGGAAAGACATGGCGATGGGGAATGTAGATCGAAATGTGAATAGCAATATCAAAGTGTTTATTATTAAAATTTCATTTTGAATATTGAAATAATTTGTTTTGTAAAACTATTGCTTTGTACTCTTTTATTCTTATCAGCAAAATATGCTTTATTTCCCACCATTTTTGGAATATATTTGTAATTTAAATAAATGTGTAAATTAAATGATTAGTAATAAAAATATATAAATTACTAATAAAGAACTTTTTTAAATGAATGAGACTTGGCTGACTAAATCGTTTTCATGTATTATAAGATTACTTATAAAATACTTTTAATTGTATATTATGTAATTTTGTGTTTAGATAGATGAAAATGTAAAAGACATTTCTTGAATAATGTTATTGTTGATGCAATAGTAATTATGGAATGTTTTCTGTATTTGTTTAAAATTTAAAAATGAAGGTTTTGTAACAGATTTTCCATAAAAGTTTGACAGTTAATCTTTTTTCTATTATATTGTGTAGTCTAACTCATATTTAAAATGATTGAATATCATTTTATTATACTTAGAGCTAAAAATAAAATCCTAAATATATAAATCCAAAGCAGAAAATTATACCTTTTTATTACATACAGAATTCTGAATAATTAACTTGAAATAACCTTAGAATTTTAGGAAAGGATTTTGTAGAAGATTAATTTCATAACTTTATCAATATATAACATCTGAATGAAATTTAATTGTCCCATTTTATACCAGGAATTGTAATCTATTTTCTGTTTCAAGATTTATTTATAAAATAACTTACCATAAATAATTTTGGTTTTGTACTCTTTTTTGGGCTGTACATCATAAATTTGTATACAGATATCAAATTACTAATTATCTGTTTTAAATTTACTTTAGGTGACAGATTTACAAAGGAACTGTATTCGAGAAGTTACTGGTGTTCGTAGTAATCAGTTCAGTCGAGTAAATGAAGAACAAAATTCAAGGAATCCACCTCAAGCTAGGTGAAAATATTTTATTTTTGAAGTATGATTATTAAAATTTTGTTGATTATAGAACTTTATATAGATTTCATTGATTATGTTTAAACATTTGCTAATTTAAAGGAAATTATCAGGATGTAGAAAAAAATCTTGAAATCTATTGTTAAAATCTTAAATCTAAGATTTAATTTTTTAACAATTTAATGCTATACAATGAGTTTTATATACTAATTGCTTATTTATCTTCTTTGTATAGATTAATGCCTGTTAGTGGAGGATATAATGGTGCATTAAAATCCACAAATTATGCAACAAAAATTTTTGCGCCTCCTGCTACACCCATGCTTGTGAAATTGCCAAAAAGAATGAAATTTATATATTTTTGGGCTAGAACAAGAATGGTACAAAGAGGTCTAATGGTAAGATTTGTTTTGTTTCTTTTTTTCCCCCCTTCTAAAATTTGTCCTGTATCTCTATTATGTATTATTTAAAAATTATCATTTTAAAAATTTAACTAATTTGCTGCAAATATTATTATTGGTATAATTAAGTTAGGATTTTTTTTTATCTATGTTAGTTCATTTTTTTAAATAATTATTTTGATGAAATTCACGAACATATATTTCAGGTTTGTCTTGTTATGTGGATATTTCTGCTTGTTTACAGTTCTGGTCTTGTGGAAAAATATACAGGAAGCTCTAATATTGTCAATAATCAAGGTTAGTTCTACTTTTCTGAAAAACATAAATTATCTTTATACAAATACATTGTACAGATTAATAATGACAATATAAAATCACTTGATTCCAATTATCAATACATCAAATTTTTAATCTGATTCTTAGGTGATTTTTGTATATTAGAAATTATAACATGTTTCAACAATATAGTTTTAATAAGTTTATTTTCCATAAATTTAAAAATAATTTTCTTTACCATGTATGATAAATCATTTTCTTAAACATTTTTTAACATTGTAACAAATTTTCAAACAACATCGCTTTATGATGATTATATGAAATCAAATGTCTGTTTCAGTCAACCCTATGTATTTTTTTGATATTGATCTAGTAAATTATTGTATTGCATTCTTTCCCTTTGTATTATTTTTTTTTAAATAGCTGTTGTCAGATTCTGCTGTTTTTGTCTATTTACTTATGATCATAAATGACATCTGCATGCTTCTTAAAATTTGCTTGCACGTTAGATTTATAATTATACTTGTTGATATTTTTGTCAATAGCTTTTTTTCGTACAACAATCCGTTTGTTCATTTACCTCTTTTAATATTTTTTTCCTGTAGTCAAACATTAGTAGTTTAGTGAAATATATGTATTCTAAAAAAAGCATTTGCTTTTTCAGCATTTGCGGAATGAATTTATTCAATGCTGAAAAGTAAAAAAATGAATTTTTGTAACACATAGGTCATGTAAATGTACATTTTATTATGTACCGATGCAAAAGTAATTTATTTGGATATAAATTCTCAACTTATTGTATTTGCTAGAGGAGGCAATTCTCAAGCAAGAGTTATGTTAGTTAAAAAATTACCGTCAACTTATATTTAAATAAAAAAAAGCATTTATTATACTATGATATTAATTATGATATAATTTCGATTAAAGAAATAAATCTGACATCTCCCTGCTTCTAATTTGGATTTTCTTATTGTTTTCTGTGTATTATTCAAATGAACTGCCCTCATTTTTATCTAATTTCTTTATTTTTCTAAACTATTTGAAAGATTACCATGTAATTCTACATTTCCTTATTAGCATGCAAAATATAAATTAATCACAAACATTGCATTATCATAATATATTTGTATAGTTAAAATATAATTTATTTTGCATTTCTGATTTTTTTTTTTCAGTTTTCTAACAAGTATTTGTCTAAAAAAATATATATTTTTATTCCAAATTTTAGATCTTGTATTATGGATATTTATTTTTCACTGAAGACTTTAATGAGAATAATTTTGTTGACAATTATATTAGAAATTCCATTTTTTAATGCTAATTTTGTTTGACAAAATAATAGTATATATGTATATTTGATAAAATCATTCATTCTTTGGGCTTTTACAAATTGTTTTAAAAATGTTTTTAAACTACAATTGTATTATGAGCAAACAATTTTGAAATTTACTGTAAGTTTATGCTCCTGTATGTAATGCTTATTTATATTTTTTTAAGTAAAAATGTTGTTAAATGATGATGTTTTTTTGCAGTCATCAACCCTTTGATCTCAAGTATTTCTCAAAAAATAAATGCTTCATTTCCTGCCCCATCTGAAGAACCAGAAAACAAATTGTGGAACTGCACTGACCAAATTGTAAAAGAATTTGCAAGGAACATTGATATACGTTTGAAACATCATAACTTGAATGTCTGGCAGTCTCTACCCCCTCAACATTGGACTAACTTATTTGGATATTATAACATCTCTCTTTCTGGCAGGTAATTTATATTTGATATTCTATTAATATTTAATGCTATAAATATTTGATATAACATTTGTTCCTATGGTATTTTTTTTAGAAATCTTAATTTTTTTTAAATATTTTATTAACAATTAATATAAAACAAATTGGAATAAAATTTATAATTTTTTTGTGCTTTTTGACATTATTATGGATGAAGCATTTAGTTTCTAATGTATAAATGACGTTTATATTAAAATAGTTTTTGAAAATTAATTTATTTTTGGATCATAAAATGTTTCAACTTGATCAGTTTTTAGACAACAAATTTCATTTAGGCAAAACTGTTCATAGTTACATAATTTATTTTATTGAAATCAAATCTGTATAAATTAAAGTGGAGTGCAAAAATACTATTATAATGTAAAAGTTCCAATTGAATGGATATTCTTTAGGAATGGATTAATCTGATTTTTACTGTCAAATATCTTTGTAAATTTACCTTTCTCTGACTAAGTATAAGATTAAATTTTTTATTTTTGTTTTAAATAAACTACTGATTTTCAGAAGTTAACAAGAGAAGAAAAATAGAACTTTAAAGAGGTAATTTTCATCTGTCTGACTATATATATGATCATTTTTCAGCTTAAATAAATGATTCAATATTTTTTTCCCTTTTCATGTTTGGCATTTTTAAGACACATTAACCATATAGCCTGAACTGTACATTCTTTATTTCATTATTATTTAGATTTATTGTTAGATACTTTGGTATTGTATATATTTTGTTGTAGTAAATTCTGCAAAAAGTTCTTTAAAAACGCTGCAATAAATTATTTTTTCAAGATTCATCAGCATCTTGCCTCCCTTACATATTTCTGTTGCTGTTGATCCAAATGATGTTGTTGAGCTACGGAACCCTGCAGATTTGGAAATTTCTAGAAAATCTTATTGGCAGTTTTTGTCTTCTGGAGAAATAAAAGATGGAGGTATAATTTCATATGTTAAGTTTAAAGCATGCATATATTATATTAAAGAATACATATATATATTCTTATAAAAAGACTTCAGTTATGTTTCTTTGAAATTATATTTCAGATCTCCAAGATTGTTTATTTTTATAAAAGATTATTCAAAATAAGAGCAAAAATATTATTTGTTCTTGGATAATTTATGAATTTAAGGTTTCTATTAATTTTTTTGCAATTTTATTTTCATTTAACTTATAGTTGTGGATATGCTTTGATATATTAAAAACCATTCACCCCCCCCCCCCCCAGCTTTTAATGTTTAATCATATTTAGTTTCAAATTTAATTTAATGCTAATATGACACATGGGGAATCAGTTTTAGAGTTAAATGGCTCAAAAATGGTTTTGATTTCATAGTTAGAAATTTTAAGGATTTTGTTCCGAGTTTTAGAGTTAAGTGGCTCAAAAATGGTTTTGATTTCATATTTAGAAATTTTAAGGATTTTGTTTAAAATTTCGTTTCAAATACAATTTTTTTCAATACACTAAATACTTGATGTTTTAAAAGTGTTAAAATATTTTGTATTTCTTTTATATTCATTATTTAAAATATTGTCAACTGATAAAATTTTCTCATAGTTCCTATTATTAATTATAATTTTTTTCTAATTTTAACAGATATTGATGATTTATTGTCAAGAGATCTCCCCTATCATCCGTCCTCCCCAGGTGAAGTAGCAATAGCCATAGCATTAGCAGTTCCCAGTTTGTTGTTTTTTGTCTACTTAATGGTTGTATTGTATCGATGCATGTGCTCAAAACACTATGCTGAATGGCGGACATCCTGGAAAAATTCTACTGGCTTAGAATCAAACCGGGCAGGTTATTCAGAGAGTGCTGCAGATGCAAATTTGGTCATGGAGACTTTTCCATTAAAGCTGTGTGGCCACTCACAAGTTAGTATAAAATTTTATTGTTCAATAATGTGCTAAAATACACAACCGAGGGTGACTCTTTGTTTATAATTTTGGGTTCAAAACTTAATTTGAATTTTTTGGCCTTTCCAGAAGGTTTTTTTTCTCTCCAAAAATTTCAGAATATTATTTAAATAGATTTCTTAACTGTGCTCTGGGTATGTATTTATATGTTACTGTTATGGTCACCACCAGCTATTTTTATACACAAATAATGATTGCTAAAAAAGTGCTTTCATCATTTTAAATATGATGAATTATGGTGTCGAGAATGCAATTAGTGCTTGCTTTTGCAGAGCTTTTTTGAAGCAGAGTTGAAGAATTTTTTAATTTTTTTTTTTTATTTTCTGTACTCCAAACTTTAGTACAAGAAAGATTTCTCAGTATTGAGACTGTAAAGCAAAGTAAATAATGATTAAGAATTGAAATTTAATTAAACTCAAATATTAGAAAAGAAAGGAAAAAAAAAAAAAAAGGGGGAATAGATTAGGGGAAAAAAAATAGTGTAAATACAAGTGGTTTGGGAAATAATTTTTTACTACTACTATTATATTGATGATGAATATTTTTGAAGAATGCTATTTGTACATTTACAAAAAATTTGATTTTCATACCATTTTTTTGCCCATCATTTTATTAAACATAAT
This sequence comes from Argiope bruennichi, assembly GCF_947563725.1. Lineage (NCBI taxonomy): Eukaryota > Metazoa > Arthropoda > Arachnida > Araneae > Araneidae > Argiope > Argiope bruennichi. Next base: position 111,990,007 of record NC_079152.1, on the reverse strand, counting down.
TTTTTTTTAATATCTGTTTTAATGGAAACCATCTCAATATTAAAGAAACCGTAGCATCAAGTAGTAGTTTATGAGTAAAATTTCCATTTTTTTCCCCTCTAAAAACTAAACTGTTTAAATTTTATAAGCAATATATTAAAACGATATATATATAAGCAATGTAGCACTATATCAAACAACTAAACTGGAAGCCAAATTTTATAAGCACTATATTAAAGACGTGAAAATATTTTGTAACAGTATTACCTATTATCGATAGCACCATTCAGCACTTAATTACAAACGTAGTTTACATACATTTAATTATTATATATTTTTTATTATCACTTTAGGATCTGGAATATTTATGTGCTGATGACAATACTGTTGTAAGTTCTTGTTTGGATGGAAACATCAGTGTTTGGGATGCAATATCTGGTGAATGTCATATTTCTATAAGACGTTCTAAGTAAGTTCTTGTGAATTATTTGTCAAATAAGTGTTTTTTTTTTCTTTCCTTTTCTATCCTTTTTTTAAAAATCATGCCCAAGAAATTAAAAGCTCTGTTGTATTTCAGTGCAAAACTGCAAAAATCTTCAAGTTTGAAGAATAATGATAGCTTCTCATCTGATTCAACATATAGCTCTTCTCCTCAATCGGACGTCGGTGATAATGTAAATTTCTGCAGGTCATGTAATGCATCAACTAACCAAAGATCTCCAGCACCATCTGAAAATAGTTCTTGTTTTCCTAAACATTTCACATTTGATACAAGTCAACATTATTTTGATAATGACAGTGCTTCTAACCAAAAATATGACTTTAGTCGCTTTGCATTATCTCATGACAACTCGCTTACTTATTCAAACTGCGAAGGTGTTGAATATCATGACAATCACAGTGTTGCTCATGAATATCAGTCCAGTAGAGACACTAACTTAGAATATACTGAGAAAGGAACTAAAGTTGTACATTCCTCATTATCTCATCAAGCTATCTGGAGCTTAGATTATTTTGGATCTTGTATAGCAGTTGGTTGCAAAGATGGGCGTATTGAAGTAAGTATTGGTGTAGTTTTTAGAAAATATTTTTTCCTTAAAAAATTTTAATTTATATATTTCAAATATATTATAAAATTTCTTTTTAAAAATTACAATTCAGTAATTATTTTCCACATTTCTTTAGATAATATATGTTTTTACAGTAATGCAAATTTTATAATGAGGATTTCTCAGAATTTGAACTTTATGGCCAGAAAAAAAATAAATTAAGAATGATATTTATCACTATTTCTTTACAAGTTTCAGTTTAAAAATAGTAATACAAATTGTATATTGATGAAAGCCATTTAATTTTTTAGTATGCATATAATTCTTATTGTTGATATATTCTCACTTTCTGTGGGTATTTTAAGTGCATTATATTGCCATTTTAATTTAAGTAAATCATGTTATATTATTGCATTTAATTTTATTTTAAAATAATAAAATAATTATTTAGCATATTGTATTAAATATGTGTTAAGTTCTCATGAGAAAAAAAAAATAACTTTAAATAATATATATTTATTGTACTAAAGGTGTTTTAAAATGTAGTTCCCCCCCATTTTATTGAGAAGTTTTTGATGTAATTTTTTTAGTTATTTTATTGCATGTGAATAATATGTATAAATTCTTTTGTTTAAATTTTTTTGTCAAAATAAAAATCTTTTATGATCACTTTTTTGCATTATAAAAATATACATTTATATAAATATTTATTTGTTCAGCTTTGGAATGCCTTCTTGGGTAAATTGGAGTATGTATATGAAGAATGTAAAATGGGAGTTACAGCTGTATGTCTTACTTCTGACAGGTAAAATTTTGTTTATCATATAAGTAAGAATTGTCACATTTATTTTATTTATATAATTATTGACTACTTTTGGTGACCAGTTGGATTGCCAGGATTACTGTTTGCCCATAGTGGTTTTTTGAGCAAAATATATTCAAGTTTTAAATTTTGATAGTCATGAAACATTAAATATTCTAGAAGCATCATCATCTTTGTATTATGTTTGGTGTTTCTGTTATATTATGTAAAATTAGAATTTTAATTTGGAACAAAAGTTATTAAACTTGCAACTAATACAAAAATTTTCTTTTAATCCTTGCTTACTTGTGAAGTAATTCTAAATATAATGAAATTTCAAAATGTTTATTCAAAGTATGCTTTAAACAAAAACTTGCTGATCAAGGAAAAATAAACTACTTTTAAATCTTCATCATCAACTATGGGGAGAAAAATCCATGATGAAATATTTGTCACAACAATGAGAACAATTTGAATCTTTTCACAGTGGTGAAATATATTTTTATAAAATAAATAAAAATATATATTTAAAAGTGTATGGAAAATAGAAGAAAGAAAAAAAACTATGCAGTAATTAAATTGGTATTATTAAAAAGATAAATTTTTGGATTTGAAATGGCGTGACATTCATTTTTGTGCTGTAATATTTTAAAGTTGTGCTGTGGAAAGGCAGTTGCTCAGTTGTTGTGATCAAAATCCTGCTTAATTTTTAATTAATTATAATTTTAATTCAAATTTTGATGAATCTTCTAAAGTGTGTATTTTCTTATTCAAAAGCCACATCTGCACCAAATTTGATTAATTTAATATTTGATCTGTCTTTTAATGATCAACACATGAAAATACATATAACACATATTCTTCTTTATTAGTAGTAGAGATAAAACATGCAAAAATACTTTTTCCATTTTTATTCTTCCTTTTACAATTTACAAATAGTATTGAAACAGCAAGCCTTAATGTTAAACTATTTTTTTAGCATAATAACTTAATTTCTTTTGATAGCACTTTACATTTTAACAATATTTTAAGTATTATTTATTTCATTCTTTTTGTATTATTGCGAATCAAACTCAAGTCTCATTCCATATTACCATTCTATCTCCCCCGCCCCTTCTAGGTTAATTGCTGCACGTGTAAGTGGTTTGTTAGAATTCTTTGCCATAGATAAATTCATCAATGAAACATTACCATCTCATCTTTCGCATGCAGGTAAATAATGTTTAACATTTTATTCTTTATGAACATTTGTTATAATTCAGGATAAAATCTAATTTTGTTTCCTTAATGTTTCATTAGGTCATGCAGTTCCTGATTTCCAAAGCTTCACAGGTTCAGAGTCAATACGTTGTTCATGGATTCAAAACATAAAAGCACATTCAATGACAATTTCTGTGTTAGAAGTTGATGGAAGTCTTGTAGTTTCTGGGGGATATGATCGTCTAGTTAAAGTAACTTTCTTTCCTTCCTATATAGTTTTAGTTTTAATTCTTAAAAGTAAATAATTTTGATTATGATGGTGCTAATCTAAATTAATAACAATTGTTTATATTATTTCTTGCTTTAAAAGCTTGATTTTTACAGTTTTTTTATTTTTCAATGCGAATTTTTCTTTTTTAATTATTTGCTTTAAAGTTGGTAAATAGATTTCTGAAATTTTGAAGAATTTCTATAAATGTTTGAGTAATAAAATAACTATGGTTAGATAATTATATAAAATTAATTTTATCTCAATATTTAACATAGAAACATTTATTGTATCTTAGTATGCATGTTTATGGCATAAATTTATTGGTTAGTAATATGCAAAATTTCGTGTTGCTTTCCATTGAAATATGGATTACAGCATTTTCAAAGTGGAATTTATCATTCTTGAGATTATTTAATTTTCTTTTATGTCATAATTCTATAAAATATCCCAAACACTTTTTTGTGTAAATGTATTCATTTTGTTATTCAATTAATCATATTTATTTTACTTCTCAAGGTTAGACAGAATTTATTATTTTATGAAGTGCAACTTTTTTATTTGTTTTTTGTGTCATGTCAGATTATTGGCAAGCATTTGCATTGTTATTTGTTGCTATAAGAAGGTTCCAGAAATTATGCTTTTTAAAAATTTTATTTGGCTGTTTATATTGAGCCTGTTACATTGGTGACATTGCTGGTGGTGTTGCACTGAAAAAGGAATGCAATGAAGTATTGCTACAAAATGGAAATTCTGGATTAAATGCTTTCTTACTTAATTGTCTTTGCTTCCATGCTTTTATCGGTGGTTTATGTTATATAGTATTGCTGGAACTAATTCATGTGACTGTTTTAGTAAAAATTACTTTTGCCATATCAAATTTTTAGATGAACTCGGAAAATTACAAATCTGTAATGTGCGGGAAATGTAATTATGCTCTTTAACTTTATTTATTGGTTAAAAAGAGATATGGAACAAACTTATAAAGCTATAATGATTTCTATATACATTGATTAAGATATCTGCATGTAAGACAAATCTTATACTGTAAAAAGGAAAAAAATATAAAATTGACGGAAACTTTTTAATTTGAAGGCTGTTATGTCACCAAGTTCACATATATAAAACTTGTACTTAACTGGAAATGAGTCATCTTTTCTCTCCCCCCTCCTCCTTCTTTTAATCAACACAGTTTTTTTTTTTTTTTTTTTTTTTTAACACTGTTGTAAGTCTTCCTAAAAATAAAAATTTAAATACAAACTAAATCTAAAATCTTTAAAAGCAGACAGAATTTTGGAACATCTGGACATTTTTTATGGTATATGAGAATAAGACTACTGCAAAAATTCTAATTTTCATTATCTGAGCTTTGTTTTTTCAGCATGGTATTTTTTATATAATGAATGTATAAACTCAATTTCATACTTATATTCATTTATAGATTTATCAACAATTTATACTATTTTTTAATATCTTCTCAGTGTATGAAATAAATCTGGAAGCAATTATTTCTTCGTAATTAATATAAGATTTCCATATCAGGTTGTATAGTCTTGTCTCGTGTATAACATTTACTTATCAATATGACATTTTGCTTTCAAATGTTTTCAATTAATATAAAATATTATTAATGATAAGTTAATGCCCAAGTCAAAATTAATAATGATTTTGTTTTTTGTTACTATCAGATCCTTTGATTAATTTGATGCTTTATTGTAGGTGTTTCGTAGTGATTCTGCTGTCTGTATATATAATTTACATGGCCATACTGCTCCTATTTCTGTGTTAAACATTGACCAGGTATGTATTTTTATTGTAATTTTGAGATGTATTGCATCATTTATGATCTTCATTAGAAATTTATCTTTTATATTTGACATTGAGAGATTACATTTTATTTGATCAAAATTTTTCAAGAGTTCTAAATATCAATTGGATATAATTTTCTGCTTTTAAATATATTTCTTTTATAAATTCAAACTTTAGAAGTGTAACCTGTTGTCAATTTCATCCACACATCATTAATCTATTTGAATAAAGTATATCATTTGAGTTTTAATCAAAAATGTTTTTGAATTGTTTTGTTAAATGCTTTAAATTTATCTTTTAAAATTTTGTTTAATACAGACCATGTTATAAGGATATACCTAGTCTGTATTTTTATTGGTGGATTAAGGAACTGGTCAGATTTAAAACAAGTTGTGTAATAATTACTCCCAAAAAATATTTTTATAATTGGATGGGTAATGACTACTTCGTAAATGAACTAAAGAAGCAGAAGTGAATTTAAAAAGTAGAAACAGTGTCTTATTGCCATTGTTATGATTGCTGAAAGAGAGAAGAAAAAAATTTGTTTATGCAATTAGAAGAGAATATTTGAAGTCTGGTGTAAAATAAACATCAATATCTAAATCATGGCTCTGAATTATAACTATTTAAAGATATTGTATTGTATTTATATGGTTATGACAATGTGAAATATAGATAACGGGTTGTGACATTGTGAAATGTTGGTAACTCGTTATCGCATTGTGAAACATAAATACTGTTAAGAATTCATATAAAAAACATGAATAAGTTGCTGTATTAGCATATTTTGAATCTGATTTACATTCATTTGCCAAGACGCTTTAGTATCTTTAATATAACTAATCATTAATTTGCATACTTGAATCGTTATTTTATATGTTGGGAAACAAAATATTTCCATAGTAGATGTGGTTATCAAATAGGCAAAAGCAACATCAATTGAACAGCTTGAAATCTATGAAATGATTGGTTCTAATAGTAATGGAATTCAGAATACAGAAGTGAAAAGCTATACTTCGTGATGAGTTTTTTTTAGGAAAGGAGAAATGGCCAAATTATGTGGTTTTTGTAATTAGATGAAAATATCTTTTTTTTTAATGAAAAATTCCTTTAGAAATGCTGTTTAAGATATTAAAGAAATGATGGCAGCATCAGTGAATTGCCAGCTATATAGACAAAAGAAAGTAAGATGAAGCTCAAAGTGAGAAATGTTCGTGCACACACATACATACACACAAATATGCCAGTAAGAATGAAGAGTCTATATATGTGTTTTTATTCTAAAAGAGAAATTGTTTTTTTATAATTATCTAATTTGATGCAAATGTATATAGGAGTGTGAAAATATGTGTCTTGGAGAGAGTCAATAAAAATGAATTCATTAAGGTTATATGAGATTTTAGCATTTTTCATGACAAGTACCAAAAATATTATTGAACAAAACTTATTTTTACACCATTTTAAAATTTAAGAAATTATCTTTCTAATTATACCAGTTTTATTACCTTTTAAAGATTCCTTGCATTTCGATAATTTTTTAAATATATATATATATATATATATATATATATATATATATATATATATATATATATATATATATATATATCATAACTGTCTTAAACAGAATTCACTGTTGCTATGACTCATTTTCACAGTTTCATCTAATTAGAATGATAATTATTCAGTCACTATTATGATATTCTAGAACTTAGAACTCTATTAGGAATGCTCATATAAAAATGAGCATCGTAAATGTAAGATGGTTAAAATAGGAACAGGTGTCATAATTTGACTTTTAGAAATACTTTGGACATCAAGTTTTGTGCAAGAGATTTGATTGAAATCTTAAAATATCTGTATTAAGTGCAAAACAGTTGGTTATCAAGGGTGTATGTGTGTGTATGTATGTAATATAATATATATATTGCAAGAAATTATGTACTGTTCATTTTTGTAACTCCCAAAGCAAATTTATCAAATGCCTCTTAAAATTTATCTGAAAATATTGATCAATTAAAGAATAATTTATATTATGAATTAATTTTGGAACAGATTGTTTGTTTACCAATTATCCACTGTATAAGGTGCAGTTAATTTGATATTAAATATTTATATTTATTTATAAAATTCATTCTTTGATATTTCTACTGGAAGAAGGAGCTTTTACTAATTAATTTTTTTCTTATTAGTTTTCACCCTCATCAGCAGCAAGTGGATGTCAAGATGGTCTTATATGTCTGTGGGATCTCATGACAGGCACTTGTATGTATAGTTTAAATGGTCATCATGGTACGGTAATGAGTCTGTTGTCTACTGATATATATATGATCAGTCAGGGAACTGATAATCATATCTGCATTTGGGAAAAAAGTCAAGGTCATTTACTTCATAGTATTTCACTGGTAAGTTTGAATTCTCTATGAAAATTCAAATTTTTGCCATTTACTTAAAAGTTTTATGCCAATAAAACTTGAAGCATTGTAATTTTAGATATTTTTTTATGCTTCAGAAATTTATTATTGTTTATATCTTACTTTTATTTTTGTGATATATTTAAATTCATTTATTTTTTTATTAGCTGAGAGTAAAGCATGCGATATCTCTGAATTAAGCAATTATGATGCTATATAATGCTCACTTTCCTCTATTTTCTTAGATGTGTAAATGTAGTTTTTATGTACAAGATAATACTATTTTATGAATATAAAATATATTTAAAATTATTAAGTGAAGTACAATTTAAGTATTAGGTGAATAATTTTAATAAATAAACAGACAAAATTAATTTCTGCTTAGCTATGAATTCTTATTGCTTTAAACTTTTATTTCAGCATAAAAAGTAATAAAAAAAAAGGCATATTTATTTAATTATTCTTTATTGTTTTATCTTTTAAGTTTGACTATTGAGAAATATTCATTTATGAGAAATATTCATTTAATTTCTTATTAAAAAAGAAGTTAGATTAATCCTTAGAAATTTTTAGTTAATGACCACTTTTTTATATTTTCTTAAATTATAGGTTATTTTTATTGTTTTCTTATGCATTTTTTAGAGATTATTTTTGTAATTTATATTTTTAAAATGCTTATCAATATTTGTGTCATGTATGTTTTCTTACTTGATTTGGGAATATGTGTGTTACAGTTTTGTGTTCTTAAAGTGTTTGAATTTAAATACAATTTGAAATACAATTGATAGCGTCTATGATATTTTTTTAATAACATCAGACTTGTAGTTGTTATTCTAAATATTAGTTTTTAATAAGTATTCAGTTCTGTTATTTCTGTAAATGTGATTTGAAATATTAAATATTCTGTTCTTAAATTGCTTATTAAAGCTGTCAATTAATGAAAACCAATATAAATATTTTGGATTTTTTTTGTTTTGTTTGCCATGCTTATAATTGCTTTTTCATTTTCATTTGACAGGATTTCAACCTTCATAGCAATATCATGCTTCTCACAAATAACATTATGGTCACAGCAAAAGAGGTAATTATAAACCAAAGATTATAATAAATCTAATTTTCTATGTTTATGAGAGGCTGCTGATTGGCATGAGTTAGATGCAACTTAAATGTGAATATAAGAAAAATGAATTAAGTGTACAAGTAAGATAGACAGTAGGGGGGGGGGGTCGTTATATTAGATGTAATTTATGCAGTTGAAAGTTTTGTATAAAATTATAAAGCTGTGAATTAAGAAAACTTCTTTAATAATTCTGAAGCAAAAAAAAAAAAAAAAAAAAAGAGAGACTTTAAGCAATTTTGTTTTTATAAAATATGTTAATTGCCCAAAAGTATTCATTTCTAGTAGTCATTAATTTATTAACTTTTAACTTAATTTAAAGTATAGATTTCATTAAGGTAAATGCAAGTTAAAAGTTTGTTGTTTTTCCATGATTTGATTTGGTTTTCTGGTTAAAAATTATGTATTAAGAAATGTATTTATATAAATTAAAAAAAAAAAGATTATTTTCAAATGTTTTTATCTTGCCTTCAAAAATGTATTAAGGAGAATGGAAATGTTTGAAGATGAGAACACTGACTTTAAAATCTGTTGACTGGGTGATGTATACTTAATGAAACCTATTAAATGTTTGGGAATAGTTGTTAGACAAAGTGAAGAAGCAAAGCAATGGAATGTGACTTCCCAATAAATAGAACATTTTTGATAAATGGCTAGAACAAGGGGGGGGGGTGATATGATCTGTATTAATTTCTAAATGTCATTCTTATACCAATTCTCAAACCGAATTTGAGTTTGTAAATAGTCCCCAGGTTCATGTATCTGCTTCTGAAGTTTGTTCCTTTTTGTTTGGTTTTTGGTGAAAGTCAGACTTAAGTAGAAACTGATTTACACTGAAGCTAAGAAGCTGTTTTGTCTTCTGAGACCCTCACTTCTTATGCTCAAAATTCTGTGTCCACATGGATTGATGAGGCTGTCATTCAGTTACTTTTATTGTCATTAGAGCTAATAAAACAGTGTGATTATAAGGGATTGTCTGTGGAATTCTCAAAATGATTATTAACTTCAGAAACTTTACATTCTTCTTTTGATTCTTTTAATAATAATGCATATGTTTTTCCTGGACCATTCATTTTATCTAACTAGTTGATGTGTATGTATACTGGAAGACATATATAGCATTTTAGCTGACCAATTGAAATAAAAAGTAGATGAAGCAACTAGCTAACATTTCTTTAAAAGATAAATGCTCTACTGTTTCACACATTTTAATCACTCGTGATTTTATTTGTAATCTTTTTACTGTAACAATATTTACAGGAATTGAAGTAATGTTAATCAGTTTAGTGCATACACGCCAATCCAAATCTTCATTTTTGTGTGGTTGATGTGCAATTTTTTTTATATAATAAAAATAAAATCTTATTCACCTTATGATTTTTTGCAAAATTTGCTAAGCAATCGTTTGTATTGTGTTTGACATGTATATACATCATTGCTTGACTTTACAAAAGGAAACTTGTGAAAAATAAGTTCTGCAATTAACTCATTAATGAGTTTTGCTTTGATAAATTGTTTTAAATGACCTTATTATTATTATTTTCATTTTTGACCTAACATACTAAATAAACCTGAGTAAATGTAGTGATCTATTTCCTAATCAAATAATTTAACTGTATGAAAAAAAAAAAAAAAAGAATTCAATTGCTTAAAAAGTTATTTAAATTTTTACATTTTTTTAAAAAAATTAAAAGTGGCATATTTCTGCTATTTCGTTGCAATATAAATTTCTAATCTTTTTTTAACAGGATAATCTTGTACTGTGGGATGTAAATCATGGTGAAGCTCTTCGTATGATTATGGTGGGTAGTGGTGACCATTCTACTCATGTTCGAATGCTCAGATTATCTGGCCAATCTGTTGTTTGTGACTATGGACCTCAAATTTTTATAATAAATTTCCCTGCCATATCTGATAAATCTGAATAGATTGTATCACTTGACCAATTGAGAATCCTTCCATTCAAATTTTATTTTGATGTATGTTTTTAATGTAGTCATTTCACATTGTAATGTTGATATATTTCTTATCAAATGCTGCTTCTTTTATTTCTTGTTCAGAAAAATAAAATATTCTGTCTTTTAAATAATATAATTTTAAAAAAAATCCATTTTGTCAAAACTTTGAAATGCATTTTTACCATTTTGATATTTTTGTTGGTATGTATTTCAGTAATGTCTGTAAAAAGGGGGTGGGAGACTTACAGTATGATACTTCATGGTTACATAATGTTCACCAATTTAAAAATAATAATAATAGTTGTGCATTGATATGGTATATAAAAAATAATCATATGATGTTCCTGTTCTGTATATTTATTGTTTATATATTTTATTTAAGTAGGCAGGGCATTTAAAAGAGCAATATCTTAAAAAATGCCAGTGTATTTATAATTTTTATGTATTTATGAATTTTAAATTATATGTATCTGATTCTGTTTGCAAAAAATTCAGATACATTTCCGGTGTTTTATTTGTTTATTTTTTTTATATTTAAATCTCTTTTTAAAAAATTTATTTATAAGGGGACACAAGTATACTGTAAGTCATATATCCTTTGGTCCTAGCTTTATGAAAGTGATGCATTCTTTATTACATGTTGTTTTTAAGTCAATCATTTGTACAAATGTTTTAAAAAAACTTATTAATTTATAAAATTGTGCTCATAATGCGTGCAAATTCGATGAATTTTTATTTTGTCATTTCTGTGCTTTTGCTTAATGTTAACCTTTTCCTTTTAATATGTTGGTCATAACTGTGAAATTACAGTTAAGCAATATGAAGTTTGGCTGTTTGATTAGAATATAAATACTAAATGTATTATGGTTTTTTATAACATTGCTGAATATTGCCTTTTGTTTCTTATTAATTTTCAATTAATTTATGCACAAAATATTTTCAATCCTTTTGGAATAGTGCTTAAAGCTTTTTCTTTTTACCTTTTTAATATGTTAAACTGTTTTAATTTTATCTTTGTGCTTGGTAAGTTAATACCTTAGAAGGGTAGTGTTTTTATCATTTTTAAAATGTAAATATGTTCGTGCATTGGATACATTATTTATAATAGATTCTAGTTTTAATTTTGCTTTGTTTTGCATTTACTGTGCATTTTTGTATATTCTGCTGTAATAGTTTAATATTAATATTCATTTAATAGCTATTAATAATTTATTATATATAAGCTAAAATTTATTTTTATTAATATAATTAAATAAAATGGAAAATGTTTTAGAAAGCCTTCCCCCCCCCTTTCAAGAGATGAATGCTATTTCCAAAATATAAGCAGTATGGAAATAAATAAAGCATTTATGATGAGTTGAAAATTAGATATGAAAAGAACATTAAAAAATGAATTTATATGACTAAGAATAGTTTCATATTTTTGGTTTCCTATATGGAAGAAACATTTAATTTATATAGGAAAGATTATTATTTGTATGTCTTTAATTTACTTTCAAAGATATTTTATCCTGATATAAATAAGATTGTCCATTTTGCTGACATTCTTATAAGTTAGCGTTTCATAATTTTTAAAATATAGAAACAAATTCCTTCTAAGAATAAAAATCTCTTGAAATTTCATAATGTCTTATTTAATTGGTTTTAGTATGCATGTGATATTTCAGTAATGACTAATTTCTATAAAAAAAAAATCAATTTAAAAATTGTCGTATACATTTATTGTTATAAAACAATTTAAAAAGAAACAGTTATGATCCTCCAATAATGATAATAGGAAAGTATTTGGTGATATCATTCACTTTATTATGTTAATGCTTGGTTGCCCCTTGTTTTATTTATGTTTATGAAATTTGAATTAGTTTCATAATTTAAGTTTTATCTTAAAGGCTAATTGGTATTCATTAATCTATTTATACTATTATTATAATATAATTCAAAAATTCAATAAAGTTTTATTTTGTTTTAGAATTTATTATTTTTATTATTATAAACCGTGAGAAATACGATTGAAATGAATACTGTACAAAATTTGTAATACAGTTTACTTATAATTTCTCTATGAATTTGTGTTGTTTGCATCTATATGCTTTTATCTTCACTTAAATTTCTAAACCTCTCAAATAATGCAGAAATGCTAGCACAACTGTATGTTAAATGTAAAATTCCTGTGATAAATTATGGTTTATTTATATGTGTGTAAATTTTACTTTTCTTTTTGCTTGTTGCTTTTGTTTGTTGTTAAAAACTGTGAAAAATTCCTTTAACTTGGAAAATTTGTCTTCTAAATGTGCTTTTTTCATTTACTGTGTAGATGAGTAGTTTCAAAATATTTATAAAATAAATGTAAATAATTTGATGCTAAGCAATAAAAAATAATTCTTTTAAATTTATGCAATAAATGTTATTCTTCCCTTTACAGAATTTATTTGCAATTTTTTTTTTAATATTATAACTTTATTTTGGTTTAAGAATTAAAAATTTGTCAGTAATTTGTTAACGTTAAGTACTTGTTGCATGATGGTATTTTAGCGGTATGGGACACGCTAGGATAGAACCTGGGACCTTTAGGTTAACAGTCCAGTAACTAACCGATTTTGCCAAAACAGCTGTTCGGGTAGAAGCGCTGTTACTGGCTTATATGCTATTCACCACAGTATCATACTACTGATAATTTTAGAATTCCTTCTTTTTGATTACTATAATAATTTTTTAAGCAGAAAAATTAAGCTAATTGTTATTTTTTTAAAGGAAAATTTTTGGATTGATGAAATAATCCATTCCTGCATATGTATGGAATGTTTTGGTTGAATATATTGGTATCAGGATCAGTAGATTGCAGGCTTCAGATCCAGTTATATCAAATATTTATTTAAATGGGCCTAGTTCATATTAAATCTATTAAAGGAAACACATGAACAGTGATGTAATCTTGGTTTAGAATTATGTGAGTCTTGTTACTTAAATAGACAAAAATGGGATAATTATCTAATATATGTAAATATGAATGAAGAATTATTTTTTTTATGTGTGCCTTTGAAAGTGGGACTGATGTGCATTATAACAAGTATGCAAAATTAAATCTGATGAATCAGATCAGAATCAAAATTAATCAGAAGTAGAAGAATATGTAAGTCATGGCTGGCTAAAAAATAATTCTTTAAATTGTCAAAAACCATAAAGCAAAATCTTAATTTTCAAACAACTAATTCAGTTTAAACTTTATAAAATCAAGATACCAGTAACACTAAGATGTATGCTAATATATTAGTATGCTTATCGTAAAAATTCCCATGGCCTGTTTAATACATAAACTACTTACATTTCAAACACATTTTTAATTGATGATGTATTTTACAATGGCGTATTCTAATAAACTATTGTAAAAATATATTTTTTGATAATAGTAATAGTCACTCTCCACTATCAGAAACTGAAACAGTCTGCACTCTTATGAAGTGCTAATTGACTTTCATTTCATTAAATTAGAATGAGATGAAAAATGGGAGATTTTTATTCGGCAATATATACTTTTTATTTTCACTTATAGATTTGCTGTTAAGTTAAAACTGTTTAAAAATATTACAAATTGATTATTCTATGTGTGTACATTTATGATTGGATATTTAGGAAATGATCTTTTTGTTCATACTCTTGTTGTCCACTTGTCCGTTGTATCCTTGCTCTGCACAATAAAATCATCACAAAGTGATAGGTATGTATTTACTGGTATGTATTGCAGAAAATGGAATAAGTGGTGTTTTATTTGCAAGCTTAACAAATTTGGCACCTACAATTCCAAAAATTTGCATTTTTATTTTATATGATATATATCTCTTTTATGATATGGAAAAATTTATTACCCTATGTAATGCAAGTTAAATTATTTCTAGATTTCCAATTTGCTATCATAGTTTTGTCCTTAAGAATTGAAAAAAACCTTTATATCCTTTTCTTTTCTTTTTAAAGGCAATTTTCATTTGTTTGTGAAACCTTGAATCTTAAAATAGCTGTATTTGTTCCAAATTGAGTTGTAGCATTTAAATGAGCAAGCAGTGAGTAAGAACGTTTGGGAGAACTACAAGGATATTATTTCGTGGTTATGTTATGTTTTTAAAGCACAAGTAAAACTGGGAGAAGACGAAAAATAAAGTCCAGGACTCAAGTTCCATTTATTTTCTATACACCACCATATGGAGCAGTGCATTTTCACAACTGGTAAAGCCTGGAAGATTTTTTAAGCTAATATGCCCCTTTTTTGTTTATACTTGATGTCGCTATTTATTTAAGACCTATTAGGGGCATCTTCATCTTTGGTGAAAGGAATGCATCTACTAGTGCCAGATCTAGTGCGTTAGTTCTCTGCAGAAACGATAACAAACATGTTGGCGAGAAACTAACAAATAACAATTGTTGACAGTATGTATTTGAGTATGGAGATTCTGATGCAGTCTAAATCAGCACCAGATTAATCTGCAGGAGGCATTTATAATCCAGTTTGAATTGTGCTTTTCACTTGGGAAAAATACATAACAGCAATTTTACCAGCGTAAATTGTTGGTTATCCAAATCAAAGTACCAGAGATGTTACCAAAAAGGGGATGGTAGTGGAAGTTTTAACACCAGTTTTTCATGTTGTATAAAAAGCTATTAACTACATATAATTTGATACA
Source organism: Argiope bruennichi (assembly GCF_947563725.1). Lineage (NCBI taxonomy): Eukaryota > Metazoa > Arthropoda > Arachnida > Araneae > Araneidae > Argiope > Argiope bruennichi. The sequence goes on along the minus strand of NC_079152.1, from coordinate 111,974,738 downwards.
TATTTTTTTCCTACATTTCTCAAAGAAAAAAAAAAAGTGAAATTTTTTTTTTGTGATTTGATGTACTGATTATTTCAGAAGCACCAGATTATCACTTTTTGAAGATTTTACCCTGTGCAAGTTATAATGCAGTGTGTGATATAAACTCATTTCCATATTTCTTTGTTGGAACTTGTCTTTTTTTACTATCAGTGCGTTTCTTTCCTTTTGCCATTGTAATCTACGTTATTTTTTTCTAAGCTTAAGTACTCATTCTTAGATTGGTTTGTTCATTTGAGGTTTATCCGCGATTGCTAATTCCATTGACTTTTATTACCACGATATAAATGAATTAAACATTCTGTTCATGTGCCACCCACAGGGAGCATCTCAGACATGAAAATGAGAAGTTTCCGGTATGATGGTTGGTTCTTGTCACCCTACGGCGTGGGGTCGACTAATCCTTACCGATGACGACTCATGCCTCCTACGGGAAAGTTCAGGGATGAATCTTGAGTATCGGGGCGTTCCGATAATTCAAAATTTCCGTATGTCTTTGAGCGGATCATAGTAGTCGTTAATGATTCTGTTAATATGCAAGTCATTTTTTAATATAATTGGCATGTTAAAATTACTGCAATTTTGCTGTCACTGAATAATTTCTTTTATTTCGATAGTGTGCAATCTTCTTTTATTTTGAATGTGCATATTATTATTGATAATATTTTCTTTCAATTGTTTTTCATTTTGAGTTCCTAAATGATCTTTCGGAATTATTTTTATTCACGATTTGAATGTTGGTAAGCATATAAATTAGGAGAATCCTGCTACAGGGTGGCCATCCGACCGGGAATCGTCAAGGAGGTCGGGAAAAGTTAGGAAAATTTATTATAAAACTGGATTTTTTTTTATATATCTAATTTTTTTTTAACATAATTCGCTGGTATGATCCCCCCCCCCTCTTAACCCTTTAAAGGGCCATTTTTTTTCTAGTCATATTATGTTAAAATATTTTTAGGCGTGAAATTAGAATAAGAAAAGGGATTCATTTAGCTTATTAGATAAATTTAATTTGATTCATTAATTAATTTGGTTAATTAATAATTAAGTAACAAATCAAGACACATCATTTTGTGTGAGATAAAGAACTGAAGCATCTAAGTTTCTGTCTTTCTAAAAAAATTTGTCAGAACTGATGCCAACCTACATATTTTCATACAAGGATTGATAAATTTGGTGGGAAGCATACTTCCCTCGGCCCTAGAATGGGTTAAGTAGAATGAAACGTCGTTGGCAACTGATGAAAATTAAATTTTTACTGATAGTCTAAAACACACTATGGAAGAGAAAGATTAACCACCATATCTGATTTATTGTATATATTTATAAATATGTAATATTTTCGCTGAAAGATTTTGTTTGCTTTTTTTCAGAAAGGCAAGTTATCGACATAATTATCGAAAACTGTTTTACGTACTGTGGGAAAAGGCAGTCTAATTAAAACCAACTTCTCTTATTGTTATGATTTTAAGCTTTAATGGGTCTCTTTTATATAATATATGGAGCTATCCCCCTCCCCCTCCCTTTTTTTTCTTCGAACGCCAAATCGATCCTACCATGTGTTACAAGAGCGAAAGTATGAATTTTGGGTATTAATATTCCAAACTGGTTCTAAAATATTGACCCATTATTATAATTCCAAAACAATTTATTTTAATTTAATAACTATTTTACAATAATAATTTTTTTCTCTCTCCTCGGTGAACTTTTTGTTGAATTATGAAGTATCGGTATTAAGACGTGAGTCGGCATGCAATTTTTTTTTTTTTTTTTTTTTTTGAAATCGTAATTGGGTGGCTAAAAGTCAATGCAACTTTGATTTCATTAAAGAATTTTTCTTATTTCGATGCTGAGATTTCATTTTGTATTTGTTAAGGATTTTTTGTCTGTTAGTAAAATTATTGTTCAGTTCTGATTGAGTGTTGGTAAATGGGATGGATAGGAGAGACCCCATTGGAAGGAAACAAATAATTTCAAGCTTAAGCGCTCTGCCAATGTATATTTTTGTAGTGCATTTTTTGTGAATGAATTTGAGAAACAATTCTAAGATACGGCTGGTTGACTAAAAGTCGATCTAGTTGGGCATGTATCTTCTAGTGCTGGTTAATATATTTGCAAAAAAGGGAAAGGTTTTGCATAATTGAAGCTTATTTGAAATTCAATAAGTGAAAATGTTTTTTATTTTTTTGTTTTCTGAGATTTAAATTTTATTTTACATTGATTTTAGTTAAAAGAGTAGAAAATTTTTTCAAATAAAATTAAGAACATGTGCAATAATTAACGAGAGTAAAATAAAGACATCATTCTGACATCGTTGCAAAGATATGAGAAACATCGAAAAATGTCGGGGAAATTTCTTTAAAAACCTGGAAGAGTCGGGGAAAATCAAAAAGCATAATTGCTGGCCACCCTGTAGTACAAGGAAATAGGTTCGTTTTTTTCATTCTTAAGCACTCTGCCAATGTGCATGTACCAAATCTTTCGAAAAAAAATTGTGATTTGAAAAGCCCATCTAGAAAATCACACATCTTCGAGTATATTGTATATGTTGGTTAGCATGTTCGGAAACATTGGGAAAAAATTTGCAAAAAAAATGCTTTTCTGAACACAAATGACAGAAAATGATTTTTTCGTTTCGTTTTTTGAACATTACATTTTTACTCTCCATTGATTTTAGTTAAATACTATTTTGTACGTATTATTAAGAATATACTCGTACTTTACAATACATAAAAAAGGAAGAAAATGAAGCAAAGTCATTCTGAAGCTTTTAGACAATTTCGAAAAAAGCCAGGGAAATTTTTTATAAAACCTGAAAATAACAGGGAAAAATCAAACAGCAAAAATTCTGGCCATCCTGGTCTTGTCAGAAAGCTATAAAAACCAGAGAGGCTGAAGCGTTGTCAATGCTTTTATTTTAGTGTTGAATTCAGAATTACTGCGCCGAGAGTTATTGTGTTATTTAAGTAACGATTTCTGTGAACTTGTATATTGATAATTTCTACTAAGTCTTCATTTGTTTGTGTTTCCATTGCCGATTATTCTTGGAATAATACGCAATTTGTCATAATCCAGGGATGTATTAAATTCGCTCCACACGCACCGGTCAATTTCTGTAACAATATGAACGATAGTGCATTCGATTTAAACAATTTGAGCTTCGATATTGACATTTGTAATAAGATGCGTCAACTTCAGAATGAGGAATCAATTAGAATTAAGTTCTTTGCTCCAAATATCTGAAAGTCTGTCTTTGAAGTTTGAAAATTACGGCTTGGTTTGAGAATTTTTAAAATTAAATAACGAAATCAAATTATGAACTAGTTGGAGTGATCTCCCTTTTCCACCAAAAATTATGGACCTTGAGTAAGGCAAAGAACGCCTTGCATGATATTGGCATGTAATAGTTACGGAATATTAACCATTAGCGTGAAATTAGCATTTTTACTGGATCTATCGTGTGATTCTAGGAGAGTTTTAATGATTAATTGCTGGCATGTGGTTAATGATATCCCAAAATCGAATGTGTGTTTCAGACGTATTTTTTCCAACAGATTATAACTAAAATTTGACACAAAACTACAAATGATGTCTCGAAAATACATATTAAATTTGATACATTTATGTTGTAAAGCAAAGCGAAATGTAACCGCCACCAGGCGGCGATGTTGTGACGTCAGCCTGCGAGCTGCGTGATATATTTATACTCTGTTTCACCCTAACTTGGCAGTAGTTGCCACGGCAAAGTATAGACAGCAAAGCACTGTGAAGTCTATCCTTGCAGGGGATAGGCGCCCCGTCAACCCAACCATCAAACTTGGCAGTAGTGTATATTCTAGGCATGCCGAATCGCAGTCGTTGACAGGAGAGCTGGGTTACTTTAAAGTACAAAGTTACTAGAAATGCAAATCGCCGGCGAAATTTTATCCCGCAAATTTTTCGCGAAATAGCACATATATATTTACTTTATTATATTATTTTAAATCGGAGAATTAATTTTTTCCTTATTTTTTTTCAATATTATTGATACATTATTTTAATAAATCATTAAAGTTATTTCATTTCTTTCATCGTTTTTCAAAAAGATATCTGCATCATCGTTCATATCTTTTAAAACTTTATCTAATGTTGGGATCTCATTTCTACGAAAAAATGCATGGATTTTCCATCAAATACAGGATAATGTAAAATCATCATATTTTACAAGACCTGAATGTTTACCTACTGAGCCTGGTCGTTTCTTTCCAGGGGTACTTAAAGGACTGGGTGCCTTTATTTCTTTTTTCAAACGGAAAACTGTAAGTGCAAACTTACTGTGCGAAACACCTGTAAGAGCCGAAACTTTATTGTTGATTGATAGAATCTTGAGGGTTTTCTCGGAGTCAAGAATAAACATTTAATGTTTCTGCATGCTGCACTTTTGTTGGTTTCACTCGTCTTGAAGGTGTACACAGCGTAGTCGATAACACTTTTCAGACATTTCAGAAGTGAATAGAAGTGACGAATCGAATAAATATTCAATAATCAAAACTAATAACTACTAATGTGATTAATAGTATCAAAAATATCAGCTGGTAAAAAAGCGAGGATAAAAAAGTACGAAAGATGATAATGGTTGCGAACTGAATGAAGCTGCTTTGGCGCAGACGTAAAAGAAAAGCGCGCCAAATATTTGACCTTGAAGACCGTTTCTAGCCAAAGTGGAATTCATTATGTCAATCTTTTAGTTTTATTCGTTCGCTTTATTTACAAAATAATTAACAGATAAGCACTCCTAACTTGAGAATAATTTTAAATACATATTGATAAAAAAAAAGGATTTCTGTAATTTATGATATTATTTGATAAATTTCTGCGCATTTTAACTATTTTAAAATCGGAATTGATGAGGAACTCTTTCCCAACGCGGAGCGTTACATTTTCTACCTTTTACAATACTGCCAAGTTAGGGTGAAACAGAGTATAGTACGGATTGTGATCTAGGCGTAGCCTTGTGATTTTTATAAGTGTATCTGTGTTTGTGTCGTCCATTTGTCAGTAAACGTTATGTGTCTGAAAAACCTTTGAACTTATTTTGACTTAAGTACCCCGCATCTGGTAGATGCAAACCTATTTGATTTTTGAAGGATTCTATGCTTAGTTTTGGTTTCCGAACAATTTAAGTCATTGCATCTTTCAGTTACTACTTTAACATATTTCTGAAAGGACAGACTGACAAATGATCAACCCTTTGTTGGATTTGGCTCACACTTTGTTAGATGCCTACATTATAGCATTAAATTTTATTGATCTATCTATCTTATATTTGTAGTTATCGAGTTAGTTTATGTTTGAACAGCGAGGCTGACAGACTTTCTCCGAATGGGTTTTGTTCAAAACTTGATAGAAATCTACAAATTTGATATAAAGACCATGTATCAAATTTCACCTGTCTCGTTCAAAGTATTTTCGAGATGGTTTTGTGAATCGAAGGGTCACAGGCAGATGGGCAGACAATTTCCCAAAAGTGTGTTTTTTGAACTGAAGGAGGTCTAAAACATGGAGATTTGTCAAAATATCGTTTGATTGAAACATCATTTCCCACACAGTGTAAAAAAAAAAAAAATTCCTAATAAACTTGTTCCAACATAACAAGAGATTTTAAAACAATATTTTAGTATATTGTACAGTAAGAAATCGTCGAGTTTATTAGCATTTAACTTTTAAGCTTAATATTTATGCCTTAACATTTTTTTCTTTACTTACAATCACTGAGAAACAAAGTAGGGCCGGATTCAACAGACAAAAGCAATTCAAGATTTCAAAAAAAGGTTTTAATTTCCAGCCAATCAAAATAAATTCGAATGCTGGTAGCATTTTAGTTTTGCGATAATTTTAACTCCAAAGAGCTTTAAAAAAAGGAAAAAAATCGAATCATCACCAAATTCAAATTGAAAACTTTTGAATTGACCAAGTTTTCGTTGCATTTCCAAATTTCTTATTTTAATTTACTTTCAGATTAGCTGAGGCGTTTGTGTTAGTAACAAATGAATGATGTCGAAAATAAGATAGTTACGCACGTTCATTTCAATCAGTTTTACTTCAGTCCTTTATTACTCTGAATTACAATTTGCAATATTTCCAATAATAATCATTAGAAACTGAAATAGTCCACCAACACATTCTTTTAACGCCAATTAACAATCTACCTTTAAATTTACTTAAAGAATGATTGTTTGAGGAATGGATCCAAATTAACAATTGTATTAGTTGTTTGAGTGCACTTTCACCATTTTACAACTACCATTTTACTTTTATTAATTTTTACAATTATGCGTTTTATCTCAGTATGAGTGTTAATAAAACCTTAATTTAGCTAACTAATAGTTTAATAGAAATTTGCATGTGATTTCACGTCACTACTACTGTAATAATGAGTTTAATTCGTATGTGAAGTCTTGATAAATTTTGATTCTTTATAATCTATATCTATACTTATAATAAAGCTAAATATATGTGTGTGTTGGCGCTCTACAGACCAGACCGTTTGACCTACAACTACCAAATTTGGTACATGTATACCTTGGAGATCGGAAATGTGCACCTGGGGTCCCTTTTCTTGAATTTTTAACTAGAATTTTAATTATTAATTAAAAACTAATTTTCCCGCCAAAAAATCTTCATTTCCCCACCGCCAAATGAATAAGGATTCAGTTTTCCCCACGCTAATGAGGTTAGGCGTAACATTTTTCGACCGATTATTTCAAACAATTCTGTTTATTTTTTTATTGTTTGATGCATTTAAAATTAAACATTTTTAATTTATCGATCGTTCAGATTCATTCTGAAGTACTTTTGAATTAAAACAAAACAGAATAAAGGAAATTAAAACTTTCTAATCTGCGTAGCGTTACCCCAACTGACGTAGAAAAATTCACGCATTTGTTTTACCATAACTGGCGTTGAAAATTCATGCCTGCGCATTGTGTTCTGATTGTTGAAAACTATTTTCAACGGATGCGGACTTGATTTAAATTATTTTTAGATTCGTTGTATGCTTTTGTAATTAAATTATATTTATTTTTAACGATTCTGTTTATTTTCTTAGTGTTTGATGGATTTAAAATCAAGCATTGTTAATTAATCGATCTGCTCATGATGAATTTGAGAAAGTTTTGTTGACAAATTCTTGAGATATTACATAAATTAAGAAAGACATTCTTTAGTGCCCATCAGATTTAAATGCTCAGTGACTCTGTTTTGAGCAATCATATTATAAAAAAAATGCTTTGCTTCAGTAAAAATTATTATTATATTAATTGCAGATTAATCCTTTCCACTTTAATTTAAAGCATAAATTCTACGGGAGCTAACAGAAAATTAGAGAGATACAGATTACGTTATGACTGAAGGCCTTTATAATATTATGAGTGGATTATATGACTATCAAAATTTGAAATTTTAAAATATTTTGATGAAAAAACTATTAAAGTAGGAATTACATAAAATATTTAATTATTAACATTTTAACGAGCATTAAGATTGGCGAACCGGTTGGTCGCCAAAGACGGCTAATAATATATATATATATATATATATATATATATATATATATATATATATATATATATATATATATATATATATAAATGGGAATGAATTTTTCAAATTTTTGTAATTTTCTTCGATTATTTAAAAAGTTTTTATGAGAAGGAAAATAAGCCTATAATTTATATGAGTTAAGTACATAATCATTTTCTAAAGGGATCATTAAACAATGTTTATTTATTCAAATTAATTTATTAATTAATCAGTCTCAGTTATAGTGACGCCATAATTACCTCAATTAGTTTTCAGTTGTCCGAGATAAGACAAAATAATTATTAGAAACATTTATTTTGCTTTTTGATTGCAGTAATGAATTGATTTAAAAAGAATACATTTCAAATGATAAAAAATTTTCGTGTTTCAAAATTTATTTCAGCCCCTCACCCTGGTCCCATCTGTCTCCGATTACTGCTTTTTTTTTTTTTACTGTTTTTTTTAAAGTAAAATTATGTTTTGTTTCACGAAATATTGCATATAAGGTGCCATAACTATTTAATATTTTCAATTTGGAGTTATTTATAATCCTTAAATGCTCAATTTTTGTAAGGAAAAGTTGAAAAATGAATAAAAAATTTTTGAGAGAGAAATTTATAAAAAAAAAAAAAATTAACTGAACATTTTGAGGCACGTAAAATATTTTAAAATGAATAAGGACTAATAGTTCAATTTGCCAGTAAAAAATAGAGTTCCTATTTCACGGAGAACAATCAATCTCCAATTCAACTAATTTTTTTGACATTGACGTTTCTAGAAAAACAACTACTCAGCAACAGGATCGGATAGAATAAATTTCTCTAAATCTCAACCATCGCAAATGATCATTAACCACCAAAACAAATTTTTATTTAGTCAACTTGGTACTCTTTAAATTTTTCATATTGAGTTGTCTATTGTCAATTCCATGAATCCCTTGAACGAAAGAATAATGATAATTAATTTTGGTACCTTCAATAGAATTAATCAAAAAAATATATATTTGTAAAAAAACAACCATGGATAATTCGAGATATTACTTTCTCTATCTCCACAACCTCTGTTTCTTATTGAATGGAGTCAAAATCATCATGTTGAGATTCTTTTAGCACCACATTTTTTGATATCCTTAAGGTCAGATTTCTTGTTTTCTTCTATACTTATCCCCCACAGAGAAAGATCTCCTTCTCTTTGCTTATCCCCAATCAGTTTCAAATTATTATTAACTAGCCGCCTTTGGCGACCAGCCGGTTCGCCAATCTTAATGCTGGCTAAAATGTTTTATGCAACTTGACTTTTAATAGCTTTTTCGTCACAATACTTTTAAGCTTCAAATTTTGATAGCCATATAATTCGCTTTTACTATTATAAAAGCCTTAAGACATAATGTACAATCTATCTCTAATTTTCTGTCAGCTGTTCTAAAATTTCAACTTTAAATTAAAAATGAAATGATTAAACTACAATTAATCTAATTTTTTTTTTACTGAAACCAAGAGAATCTTTTTTTAAAAATATAAGAACTGAAAGCAATGTGCACTGCAGAAAATTTTTTATAATTTATATCTCAAAGAATTATTCAACAAAAATTTCATGGATTCATTTTAAAATTCAGTTTTTAGTTTTATTTTCAAAAGGATTTACATGATGCCAATAATAATTTTTTTCGGTTTATAAATATACTTCAAGAATTATGAAGTTTAAACTTTAGACCGTCCTTTGGTCCTAAGGAATCATATTCTGCAAAATATTCTTGATACTCCAACTTTTAAAAAAATAAATAAACGTATCTATCTTCTGCGATCAAATCTGACCGATTTATTAAGTTTTGAATATTACAATTTTAGAGCAATCATCATTTTTATAATCTTGCTCAATCACTCTTGAGAAATTCTGGGAGATCAGGGGTTTCTTTAAAATAGTCGATGAAGTCATCTAAAATCGTACGTTTTTATAGAATCTTGATATTCAAATTTTCATAAATCGATCAGCTTTAGTGGTTGATTTAATTGATTGGAGTGTAACTTTTTTTAGTTAAAATGTGAATCATATTTTGTTAAATATGATTCACAGGTTTAGATGATATATGTAAAAATTTAAAATTCGTAAATCATCAACATTTATTGACACACTTTACATAAAATATGATTATTCCATTTAGACCGTTTTGTTAGCAAATGTATGTCCATTACTAAAGATTTACAAATTTGCTGCTGATACATTTTAAACCATTATTTGTCTTAAATAAATCTGTTATATTGAATTTTTATTATAGATATTGTAAAAGATCATAGAAAACTCTGTCTTGCAATTATTTTTTACAAAACATCATATTTCATATTTGTATCATTTCATACAGATACCTGCTGAAAATTACACTTCTAAATGTTTAATTTGTAATAATAGTTAATTTATTTTTTGTTTAATTTGAACTTTTGTCAATGTGATGGCAACGCATTGATAAAAGTTAATTTTCCAATTGACGTGTAACTTGCTTCTGTAGTTTAAATTTTATTTTTATTTTGTGCGAAATAAATTGGTGAAAAATATAATTAAATTATATTTTTAAAGATTCATTAGAAAGAGAAACTTAATTTATAGATCATAACATTAGTATCATTGAAATGATTATTTTTTTGGACTTCAGTATGATATAAAAATCATTTTGTACTATAATATTTTCGGAAATTATAGCGGAAAAACGTGGCAATTTCGCTTAATTTTTCATTAAATAAAACTCTAATTAAAAATTCAAAAATTGGCTCCTAGGTGCACACTCCTGACCTCCAAGGTATCTATGTGCGAAAAATTTGGCTGCAGGTTAAACGGTTTGGCCTAATGAGCGCCAACACACACACACACGCACGCACGCACGCACGCACACACGCACACTTTGACCTTTATTATAAGTATAGATTACCAGCTTTCGCTTTGGCATGCAAGAGCGCCACCTATAACAATTATGATCTTGTACATTGGAATGCTGTAACCCGTTGAGAGCGGTTGCCCAAAATAAATCCTTAATAACTAAAACGTCATGCGTATTTTCTACTACTATGCATCCATTTATAATCGATGATAACAAAATGCACTACTAAAATCATTAAATTTGAAATTTTATTGTTATTCATCGGAACTATCAATCATATTACTTAAAAAATTTTCAATAAGATATTTACGCTATGTTTTTCATTAATTTTGAAGTATTGTTCATTACTAAAATTGTATGCCTTTTGATATTCACGTAAAATTCAAGCGACTTGTCTTGAAAATTCCGTTTTTATGTTTCTTAATGTTAAGTATATAAATGAGTTGAATTATTTGGTAACTTTTACAGAGATACCAGTTTTTAGAAAGAATTGTAATTCAACGGTTAAAAAAAATCAAAGTTTTTACTTTCGTAAGATATTTTCTTTTGAAAAAAATACTCATACTTTTATTTGTGCTATGTTAAATAATCCGTTTCAAAATGCACCAGTAAAATTCATTAATTTTGAGAAGATAAATGAAAAGACATTAACAGAAAGTCAATTCATTATATTTGTTGAAAAACAAATCCATCAACGACATGCGCAGCTGCCAGTGCTTAATAGCTTTCTAAAAAGGAAAACTGGATTATGAAACAAAGTCAGAGTCAAAAAAGAATTGTTGAAGTGAGCTAGCATTCATTAACTATTAAATACTGCATAGAATTTTTATACGAAATATTATTTTTCATGTAGGAAATTTCTGTATTTTAGATGCATAAAAGATATACTTTGGAAAGACTTTCCTCTTATGTTTGAATAAATTTACACAATCTGAATCGAAACGGATAACTTAAAGCAGCATCACAAGCGATAAAAGCTTCTTTGGCAGACGATTTATTTTCATATTTATTCCTTTTATTCCAGGCATCTCGGGAATTCAAGATGTTTTGCGTATTTCAAACATTTTCTAAATGTGAATTTTTATATTTTTTATTTATTATTTTTTTTAAATAAAAAAGGAAAACAAAGTTTTCCTTTTCCAGAAGAAAAGGAGTATATTAGTTTTCTACTTTGTTTTCATTATATTCTACTTTATCGTAATCTTTGATTGCCAGTGATGTTCTAGATAAGAGGTGCTTTTTGTAATTTTCCTTTTTTCTCAAGAATGTGTATTTAATGCAAGAAGATATCACATTTTTAAAAGAAAATAATAATAAGATGAATTATTACTTTGCACTTGGAGGAAATTTCATTATTTGTAAGATGTTTGAATTTTCTCGCTTTTAAGGGGTTTTTTAAAGTCTCATTGGAATAAATTTGAACACATTGAGACGGTATATTTTAATAAGTCTATAGTGCTGTCCCCTTACTGATTTAAAAGAAATAAAAATATTCAAAGCCTATTTAAAATCAATATATTTATAAAGTATATTTAAAGAATATCGACACATTTATATTGACATTTGCATCCCACCACTGGGGGATATCACTAGTATGAGAAGAGAGCTTGCTGTATAAGTAAACAGACTCTCTTTTTCCTAGTTTATAAAGTAATGTTGCAGGGTCGATTTACCTTTACTCCACTAATAGGAAGCACCTTCTTCTGGAGGAATTGGGCCATGGTTGTGGCTATTAGGATGCCACCGTTAGTATTTCCCCGCTGTCCTGATGGGTGCCTTTTCGATTACCTTTGAATGACAAAGCAAGGTGGGGGAAGGGGTGGTTTTACAGTTTTAAATACAATTTTTAGATATTTATTTGCATTAGGAATTTATAATATGTTATGTATTTATATTACATAGACTATATTTATGATGCCCATAAAGACTTCATGTTTTAAAGCAGGAGTTGAAAATGGCAAAAATGACGTCTCGTGATCTCACAAATATCCAATTTATTTAAAATTTCGTCATTTCAAGGTCTTGAGCAGAAAGCAATGGCATCATATCTCATATTAAAATGTTATTTGTTTTCGGTAGTATGACTTTGATTACGGCGTTAAATTCTTTTTCATATTTCATAAGCGAAAAATCAAATTCATTTTTTCAAGTAGTTTCAGTAAAATTCAATATGAAATATTTTTAGGGCAATGAATAAATAGTGTTCAATGCCGTTCGGATATTATTACGTTGTTCATACTATTCTTATTCAAGCCGGCATCCTGGCATAGGGGTAGCGCATCTTCCCCGTGATCTGACCATCCGGTTCGATCTGACCCCGGTTTGGGCATGGCTGTTCTTCCTGTTTTATCTGTGAGATGTGTGAATGTGCATTCCTGTAAAAAGGGGTTCTGCAAGCGAATGAATTGATGCATGAGTAGTCAAGTCGTACTCTTGGCTCAAGTTGGCTCTACTATAAAAACAAGAGGCGCTCCTCCTTAGGCTTAAATCGGCTGTCTTTGAACAGCGGGCTTATTCGTGGCAAGTGCCATAAGAAAGAACAACATTCGTATTCATTTTTAATTACCATTTGATACAAAATTTCTGCATTTACACATGAGAATTTTTATTTAAATCTTTAAAAATTAATGCTACCTTACAGGTATATCTTAATTATATTCAAATCGTAATAGATCTGATAATAGCGGTAGCAATGTACAATATATTTTGATTTTACTACATGTAAAAATATAGGGGCCGCGGTGGCCTGGTGGTAAGGTCTCGGCCTCGGAACTGGAGGGTTTCAGGTTCGAGACCCGATTCCACCGAAGAACCGTCGTGTAAGATGGGCTGTTGCACGTTAAATCCTTCCTGACCAAACGTTCTCTCTCTGGTGTGGTGTGGAGAGGGGGGGTGCCAGCTCAGGTGTCGTCCTCGTCATCTGACTGCGGTTCAAAATTACGAGGTCCATCCCAAAATAGCCCTAGTGTTGCTTCAAACGGGACGTTAATATAACTTAACTAAACTCAACCATGTAAAAATATAGGGTGTTCTAATACCGAAGGCGACTCATTCTAAGTCGTTCATAGCCATACAGAGAACCAAAAATTGTAATGGAACACAATAACCATGCGAAATTCCAATGGAACCCCAAATCATGTTGAAAGGGTGAAAATCGGGAAAACTACTCATAGGTTTCGACGTCACTATGGAGCGTCAAAAAGCACAATAATAGTTATAAAAAGATTTATTTGATTGAATATTACAAGAATTGTTGATGAAAATGGCTGTCGTTGACATCTTTGCATTGTCTATAATGACGTAAAAATGATTTTAGGATGCGCGGATCCCTTCCGTTAATAGACATCGCATAAATGAGTGATTAAAGTGACCCCATAGGAAAGTCTTCCTTAATGTGATCCGGTGAACTTGGGGTGTGAGTACTGGGGTTCCGAGTGTCCAATCCACCTTCTTGGATGTTAACAAGTTGATTATTTATCTCGCTGAAAAATGTGCAGGTGCACTGTTGTGCATGGACCATATGCATTGTTGCATATTTTGAAACATTTCAGTACACATTGAGGGCATTTGCATAAAAAAAAGATACATTGCTCCATTTGTACTTTCGGAAGCAAATACGGCTCCAAGACAAAATTTCCTAAGTTTCCTACTCATACGTTTCTATTAAATCTTTGTTGAAATGTACAAGGTACATTAGGGTGTGTGGATTATCTATTGCCCACATGTGTGCATTATGTGTGTTGACAGTGCCTCTGACACAGAAGTTACATGATTTTTTGCGATTTTCACTCTCTCAACCAAGTTTCCAACAACATTATCTACAATTTTTGTTTCTCTTGGATATTTTTTATGACGCTCTGAATTTGTTTGCCTAATATTAGAAAATTATATATATTGTGTTTTGCTTGGTTTCTTTGAATCTTTTTGTTCCTTGATTTGGTCCTCCTTTCACTCTTGTAAAGTGCTTTTTTCGGAATCTAGAATTTAAGTCTTCTGAGGACAGCTACGGATTTCATTTTAATCCATCTGGTCAAGTATAATTTTATTGTAACACAACTGTAAGGGAATAGTGATTCTAAATAAATAAATAAATAAAAAGACAGCAGGAGTGATCTCTCAAAAACTTTCTCGTATATTCTGAAATAAACTTGCCATGCCTGCGAAGGCCTTACATGGCATTGGCGTACAATAATTACGAAATACTAACTTTTGGCTTAAATTTAACATTTTTACTGAATCTATCATGCCATCCTTGGCGAGTTATTTGGCGATTAATCCTTGACATTCGTTAATCGAGTCTAAAAATGGAATTTCTGTTTTAGACACGTTTTTATTAAGAGATTGAAGCCAAAATTTGATACAGAACACAAATGTCACAAAAATACACAACAAATTTGATATACTTAAATCATTGCATATTTGAGTTATCGTGTTTACATGTTTTTGAAAGTAAAGACCGACATACAGTCAACCCGTAGTTGGTTTTGACTCAAAATTGATAGGTGTCTATTGTATAGATGTTAAATCTGTATACCGAATTTTATCTACCTACGTCTCTTCGTTTTGTAATTATCACGTTAAATTTTAATCAAACAAACGGGCAGACGGGTTTCTTATGAACAGATTTTATTCAAAGTTTGACAGTAATCAGCAGACTTGGTGAAAAAACCGTATACCAAATTTCAATCGTCTAACTCAAAGAGTTTTTGAGTTATCCTATCACATACAGACAGACGGACGAGTGGTCATTTTGTAAAAATATATTTTTCAAACTCAGGAATGTTTAAAATGGAGAGATTCGTCAAAATCTCGAGTTCGAATTTTTTGACGATTACTATACTTTCTCTATACTACGTACACAAAAAAGTAAAAAAACTTTTTAAGCTAATTTCTTAAAAATAGTAGTTCTACAGACATAAAACTACTTACATGAGTTCTTTTTGGAATTCTTTCTATTACAGACACAAAAATTTACAGCCACTGTACATACATTTTTTTTGTTACTTCGTTAGTGCAATGAATTTAAACTGCTTATTTCTTCAAAACAAGAAAAAAAAATGCCTGCTGGATGCTTCGACACTGAAAAATTTTACGTATTAAGCAAATTTATCTTTATTTAACTCTGAAATGAAGTAAAAAATTGAAATTACACTGAAAATAGAATTACAGAAAGCGAAGCAATTTACATTTCGTCTTTCAGCGTAATTACTGGAAAGCGGAACTTGATTGAAAAATAAACGCTATTTCTTTCTCTTAACTGTCTCTTGTTAAATGCCTCGTCTGTAAATTATTCGATTTAATAGAATTACTTCTGCTAATGAAGTCTTTGAAATAAACTGCATTTCCTTTTCTTGCTGTTCGTGTAAAAATTGGTTCGTTTTTAACTCCCTACCAAGACAGAAAAAAAAATAATGTAATTTTTTTTATTTGCTTTTTCAGAAGTAAAGCATTTCCGCCAAAATTATAAGCGCTTTACTTTGAACTTAAATTGCTCCGCCGTATGAAAAAAAAAAAAAAATGCACTGCTATAGAAAATGGAAATGAGTTTCAAAATCTGGAATTGTATTTTTGAAATATTACTGCTTCTTTCGTATATAAATAAGGTTTTCTGGAAGAAAGAGTTCACTAAAAATTCGGAGATAACTGCTTTTCATATGAGATATGTATAAAGAAATGCGATAATCGTTTAAAAGTTTAATTCACTAATTTTGAGGAATTCCAAATTTTTTATTTCTTTTAAACCGAAAAAGAATTTTCTGAATTTAGGACTTGCATTTTTTGTAATAAATTAACTAAAAAAAATGCTGCGAGTTAGAAGAATGTAGCAGATTGGCAACAACAGAACTGAAAAACTCTTTTTAATTCATTAACTGTTTGACTGTATAATTTTTGTTTCCCACTTTGTCATTGTTAACTGTATTATTATCTCTACTTAAGCATCAGATTAACTGTAACTGTGACGCAGAATGTTTTTCGCTTTCTGCCGCTTCGCTTGTATTTTATTCTGATTCTTTGTGGCGTTCTTATACGCTTAATGTTCTTAGGAGTAGATTAAAATAAATATATTTATAGTTAAAATGATGGAAACGCAATTTTCTTTAACAAATTAATTCCTTATGGTGAACTACATTTTAAAAAGCTTTAATATGCATATTGAGATTATAAATACCAAGATCTATAAAGATATCCTTTAACATGTGTATTTATACATCAAAATGGAAGATATATTTCAAATTCAACATCAAATCAGTCAGATTATCCTTTACCGTCATAATGTAGTTAAGAAAAAGGATTTATGAAAAAATTTTTTCGCATGTGACTAGGCATTAATGTAGATTTACATTTATTTGTATGCAGTATATTATGGATATAATAAGAAATACATTTAAAAATGTACAGAAGAAAAAGAGTATCGAATTTAGAAAGATATCATTAAATCAATAACTTTTTTTCTAATTTAAGAAACATCTTTTCCTGGTGAATCATTTTTATGTTTTCGAAAATAAATAGAATTATAAAATGAAAAATGACAATTCAATTAACCATTTGGAAATTTCATCTCTTATTTCTCAACTATTTTCGATTTAGAACTATTTATTAGAATCTTTATCGCAGAAGAAAAACTATTCGGTTTTTATTCTAATAAATGCATACTTATGAGTTCTAATACTCTGCATATTTTTTATTATAAAAGTGCTTAATTTTCTGTCTCTTAAAAGAATTAATTTTATTTTTACTTTTCAATTCTAACATGAAAGTATTATCCTATCAGAATGCAAACGATTATTAAAAAATGTAAATGCACTCTAATAGAATTGTGATCCAGTTTAAATTTCTTCTTGTGAAATGACGTTATTTTGGAATGCAAAGGCTTTTTTTTCCAGCTAAAAAAATAGTTATTAGTTTTATCATTTCATTTGGAGATCTCTTTGATCATTGGAATGGATTTCAACCTTTAAAAATGTTTGTGAATTTGTTCTTTGCTGTTATTGAGTATAGCGTAATTGTTAAATATATTACTGTGTTAGAATTTTTATCATATCTTACTAGATCACGATTTATCTAAATACTATATTTTTCATTAATTTAATATTTATTTTAAACAGTTGTATAATCTCTATTTGTTATTGTTTCTAAATAAAAGGGCATAATAATAGCAATAATTCAAATTAAAATGGTTGCTAGAGATGCATTATTATCTGTTGCCCTTTCTTTCAATGAATGATGTTTGCTTTGCATTAAAATTAGTATATCAGCTATTTGAGATTCTGTAATCTACACAATTTAACCCGTAATGTTTATACTTTTACATAAGAACCGAAAAATAAACTATGTTTAATTGATCTATTGAGATGAGAGTTATGTTCCTCTTTGTTGTTTAAAGCAATTAAGATATCATCCAAATAAGAACGCAAAAATACAATCTAGAAAATACCTGATTAATGAGAAGTTGAAATGTTTGTTCTGCATTCCGTAATCCACACGTGAGCAAACAAATAGAAAAAAGCATTTATTGAAGTTTTGGGTAATTATCCAGAAAAGTAAGCATTTGGCGATGAGCCCTATATAAACTAAGAGCGGAAAACAGATTTTCTTCCCCAAAGCTGCATGTGACACTAAGTTCTACGAATAGGATACTTATTGCGTACTACTGGGTTGCATTCAAATGACAGTAATCGCCATATAATCGCCATTCGCCTTATTAAACGTAGCTTTTTTCACATCACGGAGAGTGGAATTTTAGATGCAAGAATAATTCTAAGGTTAATAAGAATTATGTCTTTGTTTTGCAACTTACAAAAGTTCCTTCCTTAACTATTTAGTTTTGCCCAAATAGGGAAAACTTATTATTTCAAAATGATAAAGAAACATCAGTATTTATATATATTTTTTTACTGTTATCAGACTCTATGATTGTTAACATAATAATGATGGGTTTGTTATTGATAGAAATTCTGATGATATCTTCCGAAAATCAAAATCCAATACCAGTTTAGACAGAACAATGAAATTAAATGCTAAATTACAATTTTTAATTCAAAATCTTACAAATCAAAGCTTAGTTTCAATATTGATGAAATCCTAAAATTCAGCGTTAAATAAAATGTTGAAAAATAAAATTCAAAGACAATTATTGCATGCTTTAAATCAGCAATAATAAGTTTCGTCCGAAATCTTATATTACCGCTAGTTTGGTGAGGAAACTTGGTCATGGACAGACAACTCGAGTTTCAACCATTAACTGACCGCGGTTCGAAATTATGAGGTCTGTCTCAAAATAACCATAATGTTGCTTCAAAGACGGGTTGTTAATATGACTAAACGAAACTAAGTTAGATGTACAGAAATCTACCACACGAGTTGAATTCCAAGCGCCAAAACCGCGAATTTTTGTTATCGATATATGTAAACACGTAGTTGTTTAATCTTGGAATAACGCTAATGTCAACAAGAAGTTTTGTACTTATATCTATAATTTTAAAGATTTGGCGATTGTTTTGGTCACTTGGCAATTGTTTCGTTTAATCTTACATTTTTGGGCCGAAGCTTCGAAATTTTGTCAGAAATGAAGTCTGTTGGCATTATTGAAGTGTCTATTTTGTGTGGAAGACCGTCCAATATGCGACAAGCAAAGATTTCGAGTTAAAGTTGAACTTTCTGTAGAGTTGAAAGTTTTTGTCAGGGTTTGTCAATATGGAAATTTATTTAATCGAATCTGAGATCTTCTGTTTCATTGTTAAATAGCTTTAGACTAATACCATTATAATTTACTCAGCTGAGAAACGAATTGAAGATTAGTTCTAATGGCACATCTAAATCAATTCATACCTTATTGGATGCTACTTGTTTTACTTCATTATTCTCTGGATGTTTGTCTAACCAAAGTGCTTTAAGTATATCATTAGTAAAGATTTGCTTGCTACAGTTTGTGAAATACATGGTCATTAATCACGAAGTTCGATTCATTGAACAAGGTAAATAATTTTGATATTTCTCTTGCTGTGTCAGTTTCTATATTTCTATACTTAAAGCAGCATATTTTTTTTTTTTTTGGAATTTTTCTAGAATAAAAAGTTTTAAATTTTTATTTCATATCATAGCTTATGACCTTTAGATATATCATGAATATATGAATTTTGCTGGCGTCCTGGCATAGGGGTAGCGCGTCTTCCCCGTCTTCTGGGCGTCCTGGGTTCGACTCCCGGTACGGGCATTTTTGCTCTTCCTCTGTTCTATCTGTGAGATGTGTGAATGTGCCCCCCTGTAAAAAGGGGTTGTGCAACCGAATGAGATGTGTGAGTAGCTAAGACGTACTCTTGGCCCTAGTTGGCGCTTCTAAAACAAGAGACACTCCCTTGGCTTAAAATCGCTGACTTCGTCTTCGAGCTTGTGCAAGGCAAGTGCCATTATAAACAACAACAACAACAGATATATCATCAATGAACACCGATTCCGTCAATTCATTTTCGAGAGAAATCTCAAATCCGCTTCTTCAGTTTCTTTATTAAGGAGAGAACGAAATACACGATAGAGTTTCCAGTCCCAGTCTATTTTCTCAATTTTTTTTTTAAAGCTAATGACATTGTTTGACCTCTGATTCTTATTTTCGAGATATATTGCAATATAAAATCACGACACAGAATTTAGCCTTAATAACTAGCTCGATTTTGTCAGTTAATTTCGCTATTTTGAATGCATAGCTAACCAATTATATAATCCTATGTGTATTATGCCTGTCAAGTTTAAAACAATAATTTCATTTCATGTAATAAGATAAAATGTATCAGATCCCAAATGATATTACTGAATTAACACTATTAAATAAATATACAACGAACACGGCTAGTTATAATGTTAAAATATAGTGACTTAGATGAGCAAAATTCATTTTTTTTGCTGTACCAACAAAGTTGAATAAAGCTGTATGAAATTATTTGTATAGGTCAATTCTGAAAGTTTCGGCTTTGATCAACCGGGTTAAAGTTTTGATGATTAAAATCCTGATGCAACAGTTACATACCAAACTTCATCGATCTAGGTCGTAAACTCTTAAAAGCATTAATGTAATTTAAATTAGACGCATTATAATAATTCTATCAAAAGTTAATAATTCTAATGCAGACAAAAACTATATTATATAAACTATATAAAGTTTCAAATTTTAATTTTTATCAACTTTATTAATTATCTTTATTAAAATTATTTCTTAGGATTATTGATGTGGTTAATTATTCCGACTGCTCATTGCCCTTATTTAAGAAAAAGAGTAATGAAATAAATAATAGGATAAATTATTAATTAATCATATTACCGAAGAAGTATAAAGTTTCAATTTTTATAAAATGTATAATTGTATAATTAAGTAAACTATGAATTTTCTTTTTAATATATTACAATTATATATTTTTAGCTTTTCATTTTTTTCGAGGTCAAATTAATTAATTTTGCTAATTATTTCTTAGAATTATGGGCACTTTCAATTCTTCTAACTATTTAATGTCTTCTCTTAAAAAAAAAAGGAATGCAATAAACAATACGACAAAATATTAATTAATTATATTACGGAACAAGTATAAAATATCAATTTTTATAAAATATATAGTTATATACTTATGTAAATTGCGAATTTCTTTTTTAATATGTTGCAGTTATACGTTTTTAGCTTTGCATTTTTTTTCGGAGCCAAATAATTTAATTAACTAATTTTGTTAAAAATTATTTTCAGATATTAATGACACTTTCATCTGTTTCAGCAATTTTACATTTAGTTATAATAATTCCCTATATATTTAGAGCAACGTTTTTTAAATTCTAAACTATCGCTATTCATTTAAGCTAAATAAAACTAATTAATAAACAATTTTCTTGAAGATCATATTCTGCTCGAAAATGTGCTGTCTATGAAAGATTTTCTTCAATGTTTCTTCAGACGTTAATTAATGGCAAAAATACTTTTCACTTCTAAACTATATTTAAAAATTACAAGAATTGTCTACCATTTTTCTTTTAGATTTACAGTGAATTTTATTTGTAACAAAAAGCAACAATATACATAAAATAAAATAAAATGCTTTAGACTAATAGAACAAATGAAGCATGCTCAAGTTACTTTTGAAAAAGAAACGTGGTCAGATTTTTTAAAAATGTAAATTTTCTCTCTAAAATGTAATCATTTTTTTAGAAATAGCACTCAGCCAAAAAGCAGTGCAATTGTTTTTTAATTTTTTGAATCTTAACAAATTATAAAAATTACGTAAATTTGATTATAGTTTTTAACATTACATACATTTTATAATGAAATTTCAGATCTTTTATATTTTTTTTATCTTTGAATATTCAACAGTATTTAAAGCACATTTTATAATGGATATTCTTTAATCGAAAATTTTTACTGGAATATAAATTTTAAATAATGCAGAAATGTTTACGCCTCCATGCTTTTCATAAGACTAAGTACTTTTCTTCCTTGAACCGTTAAAGAAAAACTTTGGCAGAAAATAAAGAAAAATAAAAAAAAGATTTTACTTATCTATATCAAAAATGATCAGATCTTTCGACAACAGAGACTTTCAGTAGAAATTTAAAAACAAAAACACCGTTTTCCACCTTTTTGCTTAGTTTCCTTCGATGTTTTTTTTTTCTTTAAAATAAAAATATTTTCACTCGCTTACAGTTTTTGTTTTTACTTTAAAAGAAGAAAAAAAGCCATGAAAATAAAAATTATAGGAAAAGATTAAAAGCAAAAAGAAAGTTAAAAGGAAATGAACGAACAACAACAACAACAACAACAAAAAAAGCAACGAAAGGTGAGGAAGATGCAGCAACTTCAAAATGGAAGCATTCTAATCTTGATGAAAAGGTGGCAAATCAATCAAGAAGTAAAGAAAAAGAAGCAGCCTTGGGATTCTAAAACTTAAATTTTTCAGCATCGCGGAAAAGCTTTTCTGCTCGAGAAATCTTCAAGAAAATCAAACGGATCTCCTTTCCAAACAGTAGTGCGTTGGTATTATTTTCTTTTTCTTTTGTTACTTATTCTTCAGAATGAATAATAAAGCCAGCGCGGAAAGTTTCGATGAAAACGAATGGCAACATTACACTTTGTTTATTATTCCTTTCTTTTTTTTTCATATGGACCGAAATTCATCTTATCGGCTTAGAAAAGCGATACGGGCGGTCAGGTTTTGCACACGAAAGGTGCTTTTATGATAGTTCTTTGAATATTCTTTTTAATTAAATGGTTAATAAAAGTTCTTTTTCTCAGAAGACTTTCAAATAACAAAATTTGGATAATGATAGTCATTATAGCAAATATAATAAAATAGTTTCTGAAAACATATTTTTACTAGCGTATCACAAAGTGAAGAATTTTAATTGTTTTTTACTTTTTAATCTAATTTTATAATTTATTATTACATTTGAACTAACTATAGAAAATACTCTTTCATTAAAAATTGGAGATTTTTAACCCTTTGCACTCGGATGGTGCCTCTCACTCACCATTCAAGACGGTGAATCATTTTGACGTTTTATTTGTTTATTTTTAAATTTTGATTGTTAAAAAGCCTGCAGAATGGTAAAAAGATGTATTAATTTTTCTGGGAAATTTGTCTTGAAACAATTATATATTTCGGAACAGTAAACTAGGCCTTGCATTAGGTGAATAATTTTGTATCGAATTTCTTTTCCATGTGTAAAGGGTTAATTGCTTTTTACTTTTTAAATCTAATCTTATTATCTATTATTACAATTGAGCTAATTTTTGGAAACGCTCTTTTATTAGTGTATTAACAAGTGGAGATTTTTAATTTTTTAAATCTAATTTTATAAATCTATTATTATAAGGGAATCAATGTTTGATCTTAATTTTTCTGAAATACTCTACAAGGTGGTGCACTGCAGAGTATCCAAAAATTATCAAGTGAATAGAATTATTAATAATTAATTGTTGAAAATATTCTAATAAAAAACATAAATGTGTACAAAATTTCAAAACACAGGGGGATAGGGGTGACTTAAATTTTTTTTTCTTTTATAAAACGTTAAATTAAATAAAAGCATATACAAATGAAATGTAATAACCTCTTCTTGAGGTTTTTGGAAATAGTATATGGTGCGTTTTGTATTAAGCTTCGTAACAGAATGACCGAAAATAAATTATTTGGGGTTTTTTTATAGATCCCAATTTTATAACAATCCATAATTTAATGTCACTTTATAATTTTTATTATGAAGAACATACACAAGACTTCATTTAATATTTTGGTAGCTCTTTTGAGTTACCGTATGCGCATGAACCGACAAAAGACAGAACAATTTTCCCATTGAAGGATTTCTATCAAAACTAGACAATATGTCATTTTGTCTCGTTTATTTTTCAACTTCTCCAAAACTTCTAATATGAAGTTGTTTTATTAATATTAATTGCTAAACTTAAGCAAAATTTTTAAATATTTTTAACAATTTGCCTCAGAAACATTATTTATTATTCATTTACAATTAAGTATATAAATAAAAGAATGAATTTCGAATTCTTATTTAGTCTTGTTTTATTGCAAATAAAAGAAAACGTATAAAAAACATTAATTGAACATTGGTGAAATTTTAGAAAATATTTAAACAAAATTTTACTAGAAATTTTGACTGACTGCAATAATAAAATGCTTAATTGCAAAGCGCTTACTAAAAGGTTGGTTTTAGAGTATCGCGTATAAATATGGAAGACTGAAATCTCACAGAAATTTTAAACAAAATAGTGAAGGACAAATGATAAAATAATATGTCATCTAAATAACAAGTTATAATAGGATATATTGGATAAATAATATAAAGCTTGCAAATGACAATTAATTAGGAATATTACTAGAATAAGGTTCCTGAATTAATTTAAGAAATACTTGATTTTTGTTTGAATAAATTCGATTGCACAGATTTTATGTTATTTTATTATTTAATTTAATTATAATTTTCAAAATATCACTAAAAATTTCGAAAGCTTGAAGCCCTCTAAAATTGTGGGTATAAGCAATTGTTTATTTAATGATCTGGTTCTAGCAAGGAGGGATTTGATACTGCATTGTTTTTGCAAATCATTGTATGATAGGGAGCGATTTTCCATTTAAAATTCCATGATATTTAATTTGTATTAAAAATGGGTTTTGTAAATTTGATATTAAAAGATATTTAAAATAGCTTTGAAGACAAAAATGTTCATTTAGGAATCTAGTTTTCACTTTATACCACATTTATATTGATTACTTTTTGTGCCAAATATAAAACTATTTAAATTAAATTGATTGATAACTCATTCCTACATTTATTATTCCCACAGAACGAGTTATATCGTCTATAGCGATGATGAAATTGATAACTCATTCTCTAGGAGATTGATTACTCATTTCTACAATTCAATGAATATTCCAACAGAACGAAATATCTCGTCTACTGCGAGGATGAGGCTGATAACTCCTAGTATGAGAGAGTGATGATTCATTCCTATAACTCAGTTAGTATTCTCGAAGAACGAATAATCTCGTCTATAGCGAAGATGGAGTTGATAACTCATTCACTAGGAGGTTGATAACTCATTCCTACAGTTCAATGAATAATTTCTTGAGTTATCTCGTATGTAGCAATAATATAGTTTACATCATTTCTAAATAAGTAGTTTTAATGTAAAGATTCACCAAATATATTTTATGTATTTTACTAGGTTTATTACTTCCAATTTCATAAATATAAAGCAATACTACATACAAATTATTTATTCAAGAACTCAACAAAACTTCATGCCTGATATACAACTACTATTGGGATATTACAAAAATTATCTTACATTGTATTTATATAATCCTAGTAAAAAAAAAAAAAAACTGCAATCAAATAGTTGTATGTAATCCATGCTGAAACATGTTTGTAATGTAAAGACATTTTTCCCAAATATTTTTAACTCTGAAAGGCAGCCAGGTAGAAAGAGTTATAATGGATGAGACATATTTCAAACACGTTTAAAGGTAACGATGTTACCATTAAAGTTCTGCGCACTTACTTGAATTGTCTCTCATACCATTGTAAAAAATCGAATTACGTGGCTATCGTACCAAACAATTTTTAGGTCAAAGCATATAATATTTCCTCCAGAATTAAAAATATTGAGATAATTTATGTATAAAAAATACCCTTATCACCTGGGAATCTTCAATTTGTATTGGACATTCATATAATAAGTGTAATTTTTATGCTCAAAAGAAAAGTAATTATTTCTATAAAATATACGCTTTTGGCGACCCGCTGGCTCGGCAAAATTAGAGATTATGGTAACTTTCAATTGAGTTTATATGCATAAATTTGGTATTCATGATTCCTTATTGAAAATATTTTTATCATCAAATAGCTAAAGGAATTGTTCTAGTTAATATCTTTACCCTTATTCTCTTGTTTCTTTATATTAGCCATTCTAATCGAATCAAATCTTATGATATCAAAGCTCATTAAAAAAAATGGAATAATGAATACACCTTTGTTAGCTTTTGAAATGGAGGAACATCACCCATTTAATTATTTGATGATATAATGAAAATGGTTTGAATTTCAGGGCAACAGCGTAATATAGTGTTGAAAATAGGGCGAAAAAATATTTTAAAAAAAAAATTACCAAAATTTGTACATGCAAGGAAAAAAAAAAAAAAACCGAAAAAAACAACCATGTCTCTTACATAGTAGTTTACGAGGTATAACGAAAACCATCTGCGCCTGCACAGTAGATGAATCCAAGGGGGAGGGTTTCTATAGTCCCGTAGGATTACTATGATGAAAACTCCTTGTCTCTAATAGCAGGTGAACCTTTTAAAAACGCATCTGCTTTCAAAGAAGCATACATAACAATAATAATGCAATGCTGGTAAAAGCAGGTGAAGCAGATGAAGATGAATATTGCCATTTATGCTTTATTCATTGGTTACGCGATTTCGAGCTTCAATTATTCTTTGCCTTCAATTATTCAAAACCCCTTAAGGAAAACAGCATCATGTTCTCACATGATAATAAATAAAGGTAACTATTACATCTATTTTGAAGATAACAAAAAATTATTTGAGTAATGTAATATTTTTAAGAGTTACTGTAAAAAAAGCTAATTAATTAAAATTCTTATAATTTTTTAAAATTTCTAATTTATATATTTGTTTTTCCTTCCAAAGTATATCTTTGCCACAGTTGGTAGCTCTAGATCAAAGGAAATGCTTTGTAAAGCGTCGGAAATTTGATTAAGAAAAATATTTTTTCAATATTGGACTTCTTTGAAGGTTACCCATCATGACAATCAACAGCACATTTTTAAATTTTCTTTTTTAATGATTAACTTTTTATTTAAACGTTCAATACCGATGTTTCACCGCCCCCCCTTCTATTCTTATTTTGAAAAATATTTAGATGCAAGCTTAGATACTTTTTTTAATAGCCAATAGGAATAATTTAAACTCGAGAACTTAAACCGGTAAGATTAAGCCGATTTTTTCCTGTCAAAATAGAATTTGATTTGTCTATTGGATTCATTTTTCAAAATGAATCAATAGACTTGCTTATTTAATGATTAATTATTAATAGAATATTAGATTATTGCTTATAATGGAATATTATTAATAGAATTTACTTATTTAATAAGCAAAATGTTAAACGTTTTGATTTTTAAAATTATGATAATTATAATGAAGTGGCCAGTCATTTCAAAGCATCTGGCTCTATGAGTACTCCATTCAGCAAGAGCTGCACTTACAACACTATCAGATTCAGGAGTCTGTAATGTTGCTTTTCCGTGCAGTTTGTCTTATTGTAAGGAAGAGCGATTTACAGATATTTTTAATGGAGGATGATTACAAAGTGAAGAACCTTAGCCACAAAGTTAGTGAAAAAATTGTCACCAACTGAAGGATACAAGAATTATAGCGATTTCTCATTGAGAAAGAACAATTTACAGGCACTTTTAATGGGTGCTGAATGACTGCAAAATGAAGAACATTGGCCACCAAGTTCGTGAAAAAGGGTCACCAACTGAAGGGTGCAAGAATTATAACGATTTCTCATTTAGGACTCGAGTTCCATAGATTCATCTAGAACATTAAATAATCTGTCACAGAAACTACAAGTATAAATAATTGAGAGAGTTGAAGTGAGTCAGTTTACCAAGTTCTCCGTCTTTGGAATGTCGATCTAAAAACGCGTTCTCCAGTTTTTCCATTCCGAGAGCTGTTATGATGTGCTGTTAATAATTGATGATTGATTGTCACTTTCTAAT
The DNA here is from genome assembly GCF_947563725.1 of Argiope bruennichi. Lineage (NCBI taxonomy): Eukaryota > Metazoa > Arthropoda > Arachnida > Araneae > Araneidae > Argiope > Argiope bruennichi. The sequence goes on along the minus strand of NC_079152.1, from coordinate 111,946,980 downwards.
ATATGAGGTATAAAGATAGAAAGCATCGTAATAATTAAAAAATTCGAACTCGAGATTTTGATGAATCTCCTCTTTTCAGACCTTCCGGTATCCGAAAACTACACTTTTGGACTTATGTCTGCCTGTCCTCTGTCTGTCTGCGAACACTATGAATCGAAAACACATTGAGTTCAATGAAGGAAATTTAGAATATGATTTTTGCGCTAATTTGTGGATTTAGATCAAATTCTGAACGAAATTCTTTCAAAGAAATAATGAAGTGGGTTATCTGAAAACAACTTAATACAATAATTACAAAATGAAAAGAACTAAATAGATAAAATCCGGTAGATAGTTTAAAATCTTTATAGATTAGTATTAAATATGAACTAAATCTATCAAGGAGTTGACCATATGGCGGTCTGTGTTTTCAAAAGCATGTAAATGCGATGGAACAAACAAGCAATGACTTAAATAAATGAAATTTGAGATATGATTTTGTAATTACAGTTGTAGTCTAATGTCAAATTTACCCAAGGCTCAAAATACACTCCGGTGCTTTTGTATTAACTGCATCCCAGCGATTAATCGTTAAAGATCGAATGATAATAGAACTTTCATATCTTTTTTACGAAAGATATGCCATTTGATAAGCCATTATCATTGCGAAAGTGCCGGTATTGCGCGCGGGACTGCAAAAATAAAACTGATCACCCAAGGCGTTCACGACTTTGCTAAAATTCCAAAATTATACAATTTTATGCTGAGTAGGAGAGGGGGATAACATCTTTATTAGGGAGTGTAATATAGTTTCGAGATTTTTTAAAGATCTTTTTATTGATTTCTGAAATTGCGTTTGAAACGCTTCGGCTATTTTTACTGTCTGTTTTTCGACTTTTCTTATGGAATAAGGCGCCATCATCGGTTATAGAGCTTCCGCCGTACACTTACCTAACGGAATTTCGTAACATTTATTTTAAAACAGGAAGGAAAAAGAATTGCACAGAATATGAAAACATAATCAGAGAATATCATAGACGGAGTCAAGAACTGGCCTCCAAAGAGTTTACTAATACTGTTTTCAAAATGCCCAAGATTTTCTAACTTGAATGTTCCAGGTAAGCAAGAATAGCAATGATTCTTGGAAAGGACGCTTCCATTCATCTTGGATAATCAGGCAGCCATAGATAATGATGTATATCACGCATTAGCCAAGATTACATGGTCAGTTTGCTGATTTCCCGTAGAAACGGCTTTGGTGAATTGGGAACGCGCTCTAGGGAAGTGAGTAGTTATTTAAATTAGTCTCAAATACTCTACCAATTTTACCAATTTCAATTTCACATGAAATATTATAATCCCTTGATACTGCTTGCTGCCACCCTTCTACAATTCTAAGAGAAATCTCAAAATATTAATTCACGACACAGTTTTTAGAGGAAAAACCCTTGAGAGAATCTTCCAGCTCCAGCCACTTACCGATGTCGTCAATTTTTAATTCATATAAAAATTCAGTTGTTGCTTGCCCGTCTTAATTCTTCCTCTTCGAGAGAAATCTTAAAAATAATCTATTACTGCGCATTTTTTTTAATAAATGATTTATGTGTCGATTTTGTTATTTTTAATTTTACATTCAGGATTTTTAAATAAGGAAAAATGCTTGGCTGATGCCACTACCCTCCATTTACGATATATATCGCAAGATGAAACTTTAACAGAATTCTCTATCCTCAACAACTGAAATCGATCTCAGCGTTCGACCGTTTTCTCTCGCTACTTTGCAATTATAGCCAATCAATCAGAATTCGTCACATTTATGGTGCATGTTTGAAACGGTATTTTTATTGTTTGTTGTGATTCAGTTAACGGTATATCTTTGTTATGGAAAATGTTATAACGTTCTATTTTGATATTAGAAATTTTGCTAAATTCGATGGGTTCGCTAGTGGGTTTATGATGACACAATCAATAAGCCTCAATAACAAATAACGCCATTTATTAACATGAAAACACAGACGGAAAATGCACAGTCAAGAAGTACAGAAGCAGTAGCACTTACAACAAACAGCAGCCTACAAGAAGTAATCTGTCAAAAGCAACCACAACAACACACCAAGTGACCAGAAAGAACTCGGCAGGAAAAGAGAATCCACGTAGCTATTCACTAAGATCTCTCCAAACGCCTGCTATTCCCCTTTTTTCCCCCCTCGCTTTAGCTGTACCCAACTGACGACTCACTACTATATGACCGGCTACTCAACACACGACTCGACGCTGCTTCAATTTTTGTCTCAAAAATTCTGCTCAATTCTCAATCCACTAATCGCTTGAGCTTCAATCCGCTGGATTGATTCAATTACTTCGTCAATGACTCACTTTACGATTACTTCTACTTGGACTGCCTGCCTTTCATAGCTTCCGGAGCAGGGCGCAGAAAGTTCTCGAACATTCAACATAATTTGCCTTCTACTGGTCTTATCGACAAAATTCCTAAAAATTCCAGTATCATCTATTTTGTCGCCAAAGTCGCCAATTCGCCAAATTATGGCCATGTTTATCGCGAAGCCCTGGAATCTTTTATCTGACATTCAATCGGCACCCAATAGAGCTGACCTTAAAACGGTCTTTCCTATGATGAAACTAACTGTGCTGAGAAGCAGCATTATAGTTTTTTAACAATATTGTTAAAATAATTGCTGTTGGTAACCGAGAGGTTTATATAGAGCAATACAGTGCTATAATTATGAATCGGAGCATTGAGATATAGAGCATAACAAAAACAAATTATTCAAGACTTAATTAATTATTAAATGCCTTTAAATTTGTTTATTACCTTTTTGCAATAGTTTAATTTCTTTCTGATGTTTATGTTCAATTTACTAAGAACTTGTATGCATTTTATGGCAGGATTCCATTTTTAGATTTACCAATTTTACCAGATTTCTTTTGTTGTGAAGAAATATTATTTATTCTATGTAAACTCATCATCAAAATAATAATGATGAAAGTAAAATACAAAAGCTTTTGATATCAGTACTGATTCTTATTTTATACATAACGCTACTTATATACTCTATTATATACGACGCTATTTTTCTTCCATAACTCTCTCTTTCAATTTTCATTATTTCCTACATGTATCCCAAGACTCATCTAAATTTTGTAAAACTATCTTAATTCTAAAATCGCATAAAGGGTCCTGCGTTTACTTTTTAGAACCCTTAGGGAAATCTACATATTTATTCTCGAATTCAAGATGGCCTGAATCGTCCTTTGGAGAAAAACATGCATCACTGGAACAAACTTTTACCACTAGAATTTATGATGGCGATTTTGAAGATGGAGTGATTTGTGGCGCTATTTTGCTTCCATTGCGAGAGAAAAGGGGTTTCCAAGGAATACATTTATCCAACCTGTAGCTATAAACGTTTATTCTGCGCCTTAATTCGCGAGGCTAGGGGACGTATAAAGGAATGAATACGTCCATCAGTTATGAAATATCGCTGGAGAAAACAATCAAATCAAGCAGGAAAACACGGCATGAAGAATGAGTGTCCCTCATAGCATGCTTAGTTGGAAAGAGAGCGGAGGGGGGAGAGAAGTACTTGGAGGAAGAGTGGAGCACATTTTCTCTCCCTCCCTTCGAACAATCCATCGTCTGCCTTCTGCCAATGACAGAAAACAACGTGTCATGGTCAGGTGTGTGGAATGGACCAATTACAGCAGACGTCGTTTATTTTCCGTAAGCAGAAGGAGATTTAAGCGCGACTGCTGATAGTGTAGTTGGTTTCGTTACTGAACGGGAAGAACAGACGTGAAAATATTTTTCGATTTTGAGAATGAAATGCGGGTGTGTTTACTTAGGAAATTCATGTAGTTCTCAAAGGAAAAATAAATTTTGTGATCTGACGTTCTCCGTTCTTGAAGATTATGATAAATGTTGTCGGTGCAGCTCGTCAGCTTAAAATTGAGTCATACTGCAAACGATATTTCACAAGCTCTGAGATACGCCATTTTTTTAAAAAAATATGCTTAAATTCTAATATTTAGCATCTATTGTTCTTACGTATTTACTTTCATTTAAATAGCTGATTTGTGAGAAAAGATATAAAAACAAAGTGAAATCATAGATTTTAAAGTGTATGTACACACTTAAAACTTCGAAAATCGTTCAAAATATCGAATATTTTTTTATTGCTTAATAATGTTCTCTGATTCTTTAGATTTCAAACGATACCAAAATGTTGTCAATATTCGAAATATTTCTCGAGTTATAATTATTTTTCTTGAGGTGCTTTCATTAAAAACTCTAGTTACGGTGTTTTTAAAACTCATTTTACGAAGAATGATATTTTTCCACTATGTTGCTTCATTCAAACAATCATAACTCAACAAGAAATGAACCTAACACAGTTATTTATATATCAAAATAATCTGTATGAAATAGCAAATGTTTTGTGCTTCAATCAAAGTTATATTTGTAGAAATAAATTTTTAATAGGGGTTTAAAAGTTAAAATTACAGAAAAAATCTCGCTTTTTCTATTCGCCGTTGAAGAAAAAATTGTTTTTAAGAAAACTATACATTTTTATAACTCGTTTGAGGCAGACAACATGAAGACTAATATTAGGCATCATTTCCAACTGGAATTGTGTGTCTATACAAATTAGAATTTAAGATATCATGTTTCAAAAAATAGGCTAATTAGCTCATTAAATATTATTTAATTAATTAATAATTAGTGTAATATGGTTTTTTCTCACTGAAATGAGTTTAAACATATATTAATAACCTACTGTAAAAAAACTGTATTTTTAAAGTTAAAATTTAAAAAAAAATCTTCAAGTATGTACGTACACCTTAAGTAGAAAGAGTTTCATTTACACGGTTATTAAAGACATATAAATAAAATAAACAAATAAATAAGAAAATAGAAGTAATAAGAACTTAAAAAGAGTACGAGAGAAAAATGTTAGGGTAAGAATCAAAATGATTTATTTTCTTTTCCTAAACGACATTTTATACAAGAATATACTTCATTGTGTTGTTCATTAGATGTTATTTTAGTCACATTTTGGAAATTTATTTTTGGAATGCAGCTTTTATCTTTCTTCCCTTGAACTGTAATATTATAGTACCTGAGAGACCAAACTTCGTTCGGCAGTTTTTGCAAAATCCTGTATTTTCGGAGAAAATATTTAGATACGAATTACATACTGATTACATATGATTAGTTTTCAGTCTTAACTACTGTTTAACTACTGGTCATTTAAATAAAAATGTCATATAGTGACATCTCACAAACTTTTGAGGTGCCAGTAGATTAGCATCCTATAGCAATACGAGGTAGCGTTATATGATACTTTCGGCATGAGATCAGATAAAATAGTTAGTTATAAAAGAAGTTTCACATTTTTCTTTTGCTTAAAATCGCGTTTTTATCAGGAAAGACACCTGTATAGCTAAACTTAAAAAACAAAACTTTATCTAAATATAAAATTTGATCGAAATCGTTAGAACCATTTCCGAGATGCACGAATTTTTTTTTATATATATGTGTATACAAGAATCTCTGGCTTAACGTTATAAAACTTTCACGTTTGGAAAACTAAACTAAACTAAAATTCACGTTTGGGAAATGTGGATGGTAAATGATTTAAGGAATATATACAATTAAAAATAGAGCTCTGAATGCAGAATTTTGTATGCTGTCTTCATAACAAAATAATGACAAATTTTTAACAAATTTGACCAAATTTATTAAAAAGAATATCGGCCTGCCTATTCTTCTTTATGCCTTTGATCCCCACAAAACAAAAACACAACAATCTAGATCAATGAAGCGTGAAATACAGTTTTTATTCCTTGAAATGTGGAAAAGTATCAGAGAGCTGACTAACTTGTTAATGGATTGTCTGGTGATCTGTCATTCCGTGTACATGCGTGCATAATAATGCGTTTATATGGTAGCAAATTGAAGCGTGAAATACAGATTTTATTCCTTGAAATGTGGAAAGGTATCAGAGTGCTGACTAACTTGTTAATGGATTGTCTGGCGATCTGTCATTCCGTGTACATGCGTGCACAATAATGCGTTTATATGGTAGCAAATTGAAGCGTGAAATACAGATTTTATTCCTTGAAATGTGGGAAATATTCGGAAATTATCAAGAAAAAAATAAAGGGCAAAATAATATCTGTTAATTTTTCCTTAGTTAAAGTTCTCATTAAAATTAAAAAAAAAAATCATTCCAAGGTGCACATTTCCACCCACTGGGATTTATTTGGTGTATTAAACACTTTTGATCGAACAGTTTTATCGAAGTAGTATCAACAGTTAGTTCTATAAAAAAACTAAAAGTCAAAAGATGCACAAACACATATATATTTTTCTTTATAATTGGGTGAGACTAAACAAAATGGACTAGAAATATATTAGAAAATTTATTGACGTAAAGAAATTTGAAAAGCTACATCAATGTTCTGTTATTTCGAATCAAACAAGCCAAGATGAATGCGCCGCATCAAATCTTTTTGGAATTATTTCTACATCTTGCAAGGGAAAAAACTAAAAATATGGCGTCATAAAATATCGAATATTTAAGGGTATAGTATCATGCAATGTTAGATTGATTTACTACAGCAAGTAAACATTAAACTGTTTGAAGAAGGGTAAACTGTTATTAAACACTAAGTTGTTTGAAGGACAGAAGAAGGAACATTTCTTAATTAGTCCACAATCGTCTGGGCTTACTGCAATAAGCCTGAAATTTATAAAGCTGAGAGGAAAGCACTGAAGGAATTTTCTTATTGATGTGACATTTTTAGACTAGATAAAAACAACAACAAGTAAATAAAATGCAGTGCAATTTTTGGGGAGAAGCAAGCAAAGGAAAGTTAAATAAATTATATTACTTTCAATATTTTCAACATTTTTCACGCAAAAAACTTCTTGTCCTCTTCGTCAATTTAAACTCAAGCTCACGCGCATGGCCCTACTTGGGTTTGGAATACAAAGGCTAAGAAGTCTTAATCTAAGAAATCATTTATAAAATGGGGATCAGAACCACACCGTTATATTCTCTTTATGTTTTGTAAACTGAATTTAATGATTGTAAGCATAAAGAGTGATAATATTAAGGTTTTTAAATTAAGCACATAAAAACAATATAATTAAAACGCCGACATGATATTACTCCATTAAAAAGAAAAAAAAAATTACTTTTCACTGAAAGATGCTTTATAGTAAATGTAATGAATGAATAGTAAAACCTTTTTTACTTCCTCTTATACATAGTACAGAGGAAGTACAGTAACCGTCAAAAAATTCGAACGCGAGATTTTGACGAATCTCTAGGTTTTAGAAACGTTTACGTCTCCAAGTTTAGTTCGAAAAACCCATTTTTAGAAAATGGCCGTCTGAACAGATTACTCAAAAACGTTTTGAGCAAGGCGGATGAAATTTTGGTATGCGGCCTTTACACCGAATTTGCAGATTTCTATCAAATTTTGAAGTAAAATCTATTAAGAGGAAGTCCGTCTCTTCGAAGTTAACATATAAATGGCAAAAGAAAGAGAGCTAGATAAGTGAAATTCGGTATACAGATTTAACATGTATAGTGTAGACACCTATTCAGTTTTGAGCCTAATCCAACTATGGGTTGACTGTCTGTCGGTCTGTACTTTCAGAAACGTGTAAACGTGATAATTCAAAAATACAGTGACTTAATCAAATCAAATATCAAATTTGGTATGGGATTTTGTGACTACAAATACAGTTTTGAGTCAAGTTTTTGTTTCAGTTGGTTGAGGAAAATGTGTCCGAAACTCAAATTGAATTTTTGGATGCTATTAACTTATACAAGGGATTAAGCATTAAATAACTCACCAAAGATATACGATAGATTCAGTAAAAAGGCTAACTTCATGGCGAAAATTAGTATTTCGTAACTAATGTACGCCAATGCCATGTAAGACGTTCTCTGCTACAAGTTTATTAGAGTATACGAGAAAGTTTTGAGAAGACCACTCCGGCTTGTTTAATATTTAAAATATTAATATAAAAAATTTGAATTTGCTAAAATTGCTAAAAATAGCAAAGGAGCATTTGGTAAATAACAAAAACTATTTTGATTCGAAATTTTTTGTTGTTGTTTTATTTCCTTTTGCATATAAAAAATTGTAAATATTCTTTATCCCAAACGCATCTAATGTTTTTCGCCAGCTTGCAAATATCCCTGTTTCAATAACTGCAATTATAAGCCTTGTCTAAGCCCATCCATACCTTCATATGAAGTAATGTAATAATAAAAATCCAGTGAGTGTTACCCTCACTAGAAAGTTTTTATCACCTGCCTAAACTGCTTCAGAGCAAAAGTAGTGGATCATCCTTATTCGATCAGGTTTTCTGGTTTCTGCTAGTCACCATGGCAACAGTCCCTCGAAAGTATTACAAAAATACAATGAGGTAAGTAGATTATACATATAAGACCATAGCGCCACAAGAAACGCCTCTATGCATTAAGTAATATAGACTCCAGGATCTTTGAGAAAAATTCCTGGTTATTTGGTAATAAAAAAACATAATCAAAATGGAGCCGGAATACCCTGATCGGAATGCTGTTATTTACGCCTTATTCAGTTTATGGACATCTAGATTAATACTAGTTTAAAAAAACCGGCGCTCGGTAAAAAATTTTGAAAAATTGGAATTTTTAATAGTTTTTATTATTTTTAGACTATTGCCAATAATAAACACAAGAATTACCAAAGCGTTATATATATATATATATATATATATATATATATATATATATATATATTGAAAATATTCTATGTCGAATTGTAATGTGGCAGTCGTAATTTTCTTTACATGAAAGTTATAAGAGATAATAATCAGTGAAATGCCCTAGAATCTAAAAATAATTTTGAAATGGAAATAAATTACGGGAAAACATGTGCACAAACATGAATTTTTCTATTAATTTACAACTTAATTTTGCCATAAATATCTACAAATGAAAAAGTATTTCACTAACCGCAAAAAGTTTGCCTAATTTCATTGCTAACGTTACCTGAAACCTAGATTGTTCTTTTCAGGCAATTATTTCTAATTGTTTTGAGATAAATAGGGAGAGATTTCTATGAAATACAAAGTTTTCAGAAAATTGAAATTAAAGATATCTTTTAAGTGAAAAACGTATTTCCTATGGTTACAATAGCTTAAAATTTTCCAAAACGAGATATTTCACTTTAATTTTTAGCATTTTGCAAGCAAATTCTTATTTTATTGAACAAAAAGTTTTTTCATTGAATTTTTGATTTTGGCTGAAAATGCCTTTTGGAAACATTAAGTAGTTCATTTTCAGTTAATGTCAATCCACTTAGCAGGTAACTTATATTTCTCAAATTTAAATTGCTTCAAGTTGCTAATAAAATTTCATAACCCTCGTTAAACTGAAACACAAATATAAATGACCGTAGCTGCATCGATTTTAAATGCTGATTTGTAGTTTGCAGTTTTCTATGCAGGCACTTACACAGTAATTGTTGATCGCACGATTTATTAAAAATAGTTATGTTCATCATATGTTGTGGAGGTTTAGCCATCTTATCTTTGAATTAAGATCGATGAATGTCCTTAGTCCGAAAGCCATTGCTCGTTAATAATTGCAACAGGCGTCATTACTTTCGGGGCATTGGCAATACAACAGGAAAGTAATATTACAAGAATTGCACTTTGAACATCTTTTAAGTTATCTTTGTACAATTCCTTAGAAGCTTTGTAATTTATCGATGTTGTGATAGGTCAATTTTTCTTTTCCACTTTATGTCTTTTGTACGATTTTTTTTCGGTTTTTGAAGAGGAGTTCCAACTCTTGGTTCTATATGCCTAATACAACACTATAATTGTTCTTTGCTATATTACATCAAAAACACAGGAAATAGCAATATATTACAATTTTAAGGCTATTTTTGTTTTTTAATGCTACTTCCGGTTTGGTTTTGTTTTAAATAAAGTATAATACGATATTAAAAATTTTTTTTCTAATACATTCAGGAAAAAAATGTAAGCGGTATTGGAAAGAGAAAAGTATGATCCAAGAAAAAGTCAGATATTTTCGCTGAAGTAGTCAGAAATTGACGCTTTTAACGTTGTTGGATATCTTAATTTTACAGATCTAAGCTAGTAATTTAAAATTAGGAATATAAAAATGTGAATTTTACTTTAAATGCAACCAATGACCCACCACTTCCCAGCCCTATCCTCTTCGAAATAGAACATCAAAATAAAAAAAAAAGATATTTCATGATTTCTCCATTTAATTTTAGTTGTATGATTTGCTAATTTTTCTTAGAAACTGAAAATTTTATCACTTAAATTTTCTTAGTGAATCGGGTAGTTAAATCCTGTTTTATGAATAAGAAATCTTTTATATTTTATTACAATATATTTAAAATTAAAAACTGTATGAATAACTTTTTACCAAAAATCAAAATATCTGCCTGCGTTTTAAAAAATGAAAAGCATATTGTTTCAAATTTTGTTATTTTAGTACCTGGCTGTACAAGGACGGATCACATTTTCCTCTTTTTTTTTAAAGTTACCTGAAGTTCACAATTTTTTGAAAAATTAAATATATATTTTTTAAAAGTCATCATTTAACAATAAGTTTTAACAAAGCTGAACATGCTCATATCTTGTTGCATCAAATTTGATATATTTTTTCCCTTCAAAATTTAACATATGTTTGTAGATTTCACGATATTTTAAAACATTAAATATCTCGTCTTAAAGATATCTCGTTTTCTTTTCCAGAGCAAGATATCGTTAACAGTGCGGTTTTAGATTAAAGGCGATAAAAGTAGTGCTTCTTTTTACTCCATAATTCTGCCATGTCCAGTGCGTTTGTAAATGTTGTTCTTCAACTAAAACACTCACATTTCCTTTTTTCTTTGTTATTGGTTTAAAAACAAGGCCTTTGAAAAGATAAAGAAATTTATATAGCATTTCTTACTTCTGATTATTGACTGATGATTTCTTAATTCTGATATTTTTTTAAAACAATATTCAGAGCTTTCGATCGAATGGAAAAAAGTCATTGAAGAAGATTGTTAACCTTTTAACTGTTTTTAACGAGTATACTCGCCATGGAAAAAAATACAATATTTTGTGCTATGATGAGTTTATTCGTCAGGTGTAATAAGTAGTGACAATTTGCAGTTTAAATTACAATTTTAGTAAAAACTCAAATATATTCGTAAATTTCAAGATGTTTAAAATATTTTGAGGCCAAATCGAAATCAAAGAAACAAATAAAAGATATTAATAATTTTTATAAAAAACCCGCGTATAATATGAATTATTTTTTAAATGTATCTCTGTGCTGTATTAGTCATCCCGGAAGCAAGTAGGCAACCATAAATACCACTTATAGTCTATCAATAAGTGGCCCGCCTGGTAATAAAATCCGGGATGAGGATACTTTTGTACCATGCTTTGCTCAATACCATTCTCTAATAGCAAATTAAAATAATAAATTAATTTTTTATGTTCCTTTTCGTTCATATGCAAAAATGTATGTTAGTTTAAGTAAATAAATAAATATGATTGTTGAAATAAAAAAATAAATTTTATTACAGCATAATTTTATATTACACATACTCTGTGTTTCACGAGTTTACTCGCCATCTCTAAATTTTTGCAACATAATTTAGATGCGCATTTTCCAAAGATGTCGAAACATTTAACTGGTTAACATTAAAGGCATTGAAGACTACAACAAGGTATGTAAAGAGTTCGGAACTTTTCCTCGGCTTGGACAAGATTGTTAGATAGAACAATTATAAAAGCTTTCAAGTATGAACAAAAATATTCTGATACAGTTTGTGAATGTGAAAATTCGTATTAAGAGGTACATTTGATAGAAAGGTGAAATCGATATCAAAATCAGATGTCCCACTCTACGAATTCGATTCTGGTCAGGAGTCTAGAAGTACAGTAAAAAAGTCGAAAGCGAGTAAACGATCTAACATTTTTCTATACTTTCCTCTAGGGAACGAGATAACCAAAGGAAAGGCCAAGAACGTGATGTATTTGGTTGCAACCCAGTGCGGCAAAAACTGGGCGACACTTCAGGAATTGAAATAGTTCCAAATTACGATTCAGTAAGGATTTTGAAAAATTCAACTATCTAGATAAAAACCAATATTTACATTACTATCTGTAAATTACAAAGATATATATTTTTTTCTAAATTTTTATTTTCAGTTAAATTTTGAAAAAAAAAAAAAAACTTTTTTGTTCTAATTTTTGGTATTCTTTGGAAACTTCATTTATCCAAAGTTTAAAATCAAGACTAAACATATCCAGCAAGCTTTTTGCTGTATCTTGTACTCCCATTACTTTTACATCCATTTTCTTAAGTATCATAGACTTTAAAATTTACACCAATCAATGCTTTAAAAAACCAAAGAAAAGAGAATATTCTGAAAAATATCATTTTTTTTGTGTTATCTAAAATATTTGTAAAATGGATATTTTCAATTTTTATAAGGAACTTCTTGTATAACATCACCATTTTATACCGTTTAAAAAGATTTTTGCTGCAATAAGGAAATTGCAAATGAAAAATAAAACATCCACTGCTTTTTTAAAATTTCATTCGCATGTATGTCAATTTGTTTCCCTCTTAGTGAATCAGAAAGCTCTTTAAATAATCAGAAATCAATGCTTGACAGATTACTTTAAATATTATTTTAAAAACATTCGTTCTTGTGCAAAAACATCTTTGAAAATGATGGAAAGAAAAAACGAATCGAATAAGGTGTCCTGAAATGATATTTTTGAATACAGTCTCATACACAAGTGATGAAAAATATTGTTACGAATATGTAATGCTGCTTCCCAGCATAGTTGGTTCCCCCATCGGAAAGAATGTTTTACAGTCATTGGTATTGAACGGAGTCCGGTGTCGCGTCGGAGGGTCCCGGAGCTTGGCGACAAACTTGGCGACCTTTTGGCGACTTGGCGACGAATTTCTGATAATATGGCGATTTCTTGATAATATTTCTCCAAATCGTTGCAAATCGGGGCAAAATCGAATTTTCTCTTTAAGTAAGTAAGATTCTAATCAAATTTGCTCTAAAGTGCATACATCCACCTTCTTTAAAAAATCTTCGCCTATTTTTGTAATTACAGGTCCAGTTGGCTGTCTTATAGAACCTCTAGCAGACAGACACGCATTTAACACAAGCAAACATATAATTAGAAATTGCAATAATAATAATAATAATAGAATGGATATAATATAATATGATAATGTTTTACTTATTTCATAAATGATCTTATCAATGTAACTTTCTAAAATGCGCTATACTTATATATACTTATAAATATATATATATACTTATAAATGCGTTATACTTAAATGCGCTAACGAGAGTTAAAATTATGTAATATGTGAAAGTGAAATATTTAATGGATGGAATTAAAGAATAAAAAATGAAGTTGTTTTCTTTAATATATTCATCAACTCCAAAATTAGATTTTTACTTTAGTTTAATGCAAAGTACTTTCTAAAATTGAGACCTATATGATCGAGATGTTCTGCATCTTTTCTATGTCTTTTAAATCAATTTAATTAAATCGAGTGATTTTTATTTCATTCGATAGGCGTTGCTTGGTGAAATACTTTTTTAACCAGCCTCAAGTTTCTTATAAAATGGCAACGAATATTTGGTTTGTTTTCATTTCTCTTATTTTAATTTCACAGCATTAAATTGAGGTTTTTTTTTCTGTCAGATATTTTAACTTTCCAGTTATTTTGCTTGGAAATTTAATTTCTTTTTCAGTTTATTTCACTTGTTTTTCTAATATCATATTATTTTTGTCATTTGACATGTATAATGAACTAGAAATTCTGCAATTTTTTCAGCAGTAAATTTTTTGAATAAAATTTGACCATCCATGTTTTTTAAAAATTCAGGCGTGACATCCAGACGTTTAGCTCAAAACATTTAATATTGTAGTTCTTAATGTAAATATTATTAGCATAAATTTCAATTTCTATTAAATCCGTATCTTTCAGTATTATTAAACCGACAGTTTGGGCGAAGGAGTTAGTTGCCAAAGACGGCTATGCCGTCAACGAAATAATATTAATTCTCACCAGGATTTTATGTATCATAATTTCATTTCCAATCTCTCAAGAATTTTAATACTTAAAATATCAAATAATGTCAGATATTATCAAAGATTTTGATACATAAAATATCTGATAATGCCAGATATTCTGTTAATCAAAAACAAACAACTGTACCATACGTTATGCATAAAACAACTGTACCAATGTTTTTTTATAACAACGAATTCCAATAGAATACTTTTCTTATAATCGACATTAACTGACGCTATTTGTACTCGAATAATCTTTTTAATACTTAGTGATTTTTTCTTTTTTATTTTACGCAACGATAAGTATTTCTACTATATATCAAAGCGTTATGCTTTTCGCCTTTTCTGTTAAGCTCTTTGTCTCAATAATTGCGGCTATAAACTTTATCTAAGTCCATCTAATAGCCACCCACCTTTTCTTCATAAGAAGGAAAGAAATATTAAGAATGCAATGCATGTTCCACAAAAATAAGCCTTGATAGCACGCACTAAAAGTTTTCTATCACCTCTCAAGTATGCTTCAGAGCAAAAATAGCGGATCATCCTTATTCGATCAGGTTTTCCGGTTTCTGCCGGTCGCCAGGGCAACGGTTTCGTTGAAAGATATACAAAGTGGAATGTGGTTTGCAGATTGTATGTATAAAAAAAACCGCCTCACCATAAGAAACACCCATATGTATAAATAATCCAAAGACCCAGGAGCTCAGAAGAAAAATGCCAGATATTTGGCAATGAAAAGAAAAATAAGAAAAAGAGGAATCTTATATGTAGATTGGAATTTCGTTTATTTTGACGAGATTCGACGTGTAAATGGTTTCAGTCCGTTTTCTTCTTTAGAGAAATTAGAAAAATATTTCGAAATTTCGAATCCTTCTTTTAAATTAAAAAAAAAATACATCGTTTAATCGATTGGATGATTTCGAAAGTTGTTTATTTGCAATTAAACATTTCTTATGTATTCAATCATTTCAACTGTATTCATTTCCTTCACATGTAACTTTCTAGAAAGCAAATTGTTGATGGCAAATTCATTTGGTTCGCGTGTTTGGAACTTCAGGAACATTGTTTTGATATTTTTGTTATTCATTTATTTTATTGGTTATCAGTACGATGTACTGGGTGAATTATTTAATAGTTTTAGCTAATTTATGAAGAAAACACTACGACATTATATATAAACTATTTAGACCATAGTAAATCGGTCTATAAATTTAAAAAAAAATTGCTTAATGCATTCCTCTAAAAGTGGTTCTGCGATTGAATTTCGGCAGTAAAACAGGTATAAAAATTTAAGAAATGAAACGTATTACCCGATTGATTATTATTTAATGAAAATTTTAATATTAAAATTTTTTTAACATTTACATTTTTAACATTTGCTAGTTGTCTTCTGCAATAAAAATTGTATGAATGTGAAATATTAAAGTTAAATATTAAAAACGAAAGGCACTTTCTTTTCCGTGTTACGGTATCCATGAAATTTCAGGCAATCACATAAAATTTACATTTATTTCGTTTCAATGCTTTTATTACCGCCAGAATTCAATCTGCAATGCTACTTTTCTCCGTGAAATTTTCGATCGATTAAAAATCGATTTTTGAAAATACGAATTACTTTTCTTAAATAGATTTTTTTATATATCTAAAAAGTACGTGCACAAAATGAGGTTGCGTTTGGCCTAGTACATTTTTTATAAAGGTATTCTAAACACTTATGTTTTAATTATGATTCGGATATTTATATTAGATGAATAGATATTCAGATTATATTGTCACTTAGAATTATAGTATAGAACTCAATGACACATACAAGAGGTAGAGCTAAACCAATTTATTAACTGAACTCTGAACTGAGAAATACAGTAACTGACAAAACTTCTGCTTCTATACAAGCAGAAAAAGTTCCAGAATACCATTCTGGAGACAGTAAGAAAAGTCCAGAACAGTTGTCTAGTAAACTAAAGAAATGTCCAGTATCTTCTGGAACATGAAATAAAGGAAAACATAAAATCGAGGAATTAAGTATTTACAGATAACATTAATCGCATTGTCTCTAGCGGGATTCGAACCCAGGTCTCTTGATCATAAGACCAGTGCCAGGACCATTCGGCCATGGAGATTCGACTGTCGTTCTTCAATGCGGCAATATGTTTTAATTATGATTAGGATATTTATATTAGATGAATAGATATTCAAATTATATGTTTTAATTATGATTAGGATATTTATATTACACGAATAGATATTCAGATTATATGTTTTAATTATGATTAGGATATTTATATTACACGAATAGATATTCAGATTATATGTTTTAATTATGATTAGGATATTTATATTACACGAATAGATATTCAGATTATATGTTTTAATTATGATTAGGATATTTATATTAGATAAATAGATATTCAGATTATATGTTTTAATTATGATTAGGATATTTATATTAGATAAATAGATATTCAGATTATATCTTGGATATTTGTATTAGATTATATATTGGATATTTATATTAGATAAATAGATATTCAGATTATATCTTAGATATTTATATTAGATTATACATTGGATATTTATATTAGATAAATAGATATTCAGATTATATCTTAGATATTTATATTAGATTATACATTGGATATTTATATTAGATATTTAGATTATATATTTACATTACTGTATATTATAAAACTTTTATTGTGTTGTTATGATTATTTGGATTTTTAGTTTTATAATACAAATATTTAGTGCAAGAACAAATATAACTTTAGATTTAATTAATTAAAATTTAAAAAAACTTTCAGTAGCATACTTTATCTCCCTCTTTAATATATCTGTGCAAGGTTGGGTAGATCTAAGCCAAACGGTTCTGCCTTGTAACAAATTTATTGAATTCTTCAAAACAATAAAATAGAAACGTAAAGCTTTAATGAAATATTTTATTTTCTAAAGCGTTTATTTAACAACCGTAATCAATTTATAAATTTAATATGTAGTAGCTAAGTTGATATTTCATCGTTTTCTAAAAAAATCTGCTTATTTATCTATTTATTTTATTTTTTCAGTTTTCGAAAAAACTAAATAAATATGAATATGATATTTTACTTTTATACCATGCAATTATCTCCATATGCTGTGGAAAATCTCTGGCCGTTAATTGAATGTGTTTACACTTCATTTGTAAGTGCAATTTGACTACTAAACAGCAGCTTAATAGCTATTTTGAATTTAAAAAATATTGGCTGATTAGTTTTAAAGTAGTATCAAAATAATTTTTTTACGTAAGTATAAAAAAAGCCGTAAAATTATTCATCCACTTAAATTAGCTTTTTGTTTGTCCATTTTATTTCAAATTAAAAAATGGGCAAAGTTAAATTTGAAAAAATTTGGTGTAGGCACTTGATTCTGCATTCTTTAAATCCATACACATGCTAATGTCACGTTTCTTAATTGAAAATTTGAAAATAAATAAATTCAATTCTCCATATTCAATTTTTTATCAATTCGGGAATAAATTTGTTTGCAAATTCGAAAGTTTTTTAATGTTAACATAAAAAAATTATAAATAATTTTTTTAGTTAACTAGTACTTTATGATAGATGCAATGGAAACTGATGGAAATAATCGTAAAGAAACGGTTGACTTCCTGTAGCAATATTTTAAGATTTGAACTTCATTAAAAAAACAGAGTTTCACAATAAATTTCAATTATTAGGCTCATATGAAATAAAAGAACGAGGAATTTAAGTTCACATGTTTTAAGATCTTTAAAAATTAATAAATAATTGATTCCTTGTTTTTTAAAAAAACCCACTTCAAATTATTAATCTTATCGGGCAAGAAAAAAAATGGCAATTAAACAAATAAATTTTGACAGAGGAAGTTAATAACGAGTTTAAAAAATTTACGGACAATAACATTAGGAGTAGGGATTGTAATATCGGACCAAAATTTCAATACCAGTATTTTTTAGATCTTAATACCGGGATACCGGTTTTAATACCGGTAGTAGACATTTTAGAAAAGTAAAGAAAACACAGGCGTTTCTTTGTTTTATTTGTCAGTTTTATTAGAGAGTGTAAATATCACAAAAAATAATTTTTAACTTATAAATTATAACAGTATATAAAGAATCACAAAAAAGTAAAGGAACATTTTATTTATTTAAATCACAAAAAAGTGTAAATATCTCTATTCAGTCTGTGGTACAATTACAAATTTTTGAAATGTGACCTTAAAAAACATAATGCATGAATTGTACTGTCATTAAGCCTGGAACGTAATTTAGTGCAAAAATTACCAGCTGTTGAAAACACTCTTTCAGCATCTACGCTAGTTGGTGGTATTTTTAGCAATGCGCGATATACGATAAGTATTTACCTCTAAATTCCTCATCTTCAAATAAATCGATTTCTCGTCGGATGGTTTTGGATATAGCTGATTTCTGTATTGTATTTTGGTTTGTTGAAAGTTTTTAATTTAATTCTAATTTTTACTCAAGGGACAATTCCTTTTCACTATCGACATTAGTGTCATCATACTCTTCGATAACTGTACCGAATTCTTCTGAATGTGGATAGGGTTGTGGATAAAAAATGTTAAGAAAATTTATTATAAACTTCATCAGATTTGAATTGGTTAGTCTCTTTTCTTCTTTTTTCATTTTTCATTTTTAAAATCCTTATACTTATGTAAATACCGTAAGACATTTTCTATTTCTGTAGGCCTATGTATTGATATGTATAACCAAAAATGATAAAAAAGAAAAAAATGGTACGAAGAAAATTTTACATAATATCATTAAATATTGTGTCCAAGAAGCAGAAAACGGGGAATTAAAATATTCCTGAAAAAATTTAATAACTTATAAAAAAGAAACATTTTAATATAATAAAAGATCATTATTATTTTGTAAAAAAATAATTACCAAATTTTATGAACAGAAATTTTTTATTTATTCTCATAATTTAATGTTTATGTCCCTTATCTTAAATAAAAATTGCTCTGAAATGTTTTATTGTGCATTAGTACCTTTTTCCTTCTGTATTACTAATTATCTGTAATGTTTACACGTCTTCATTGTTAAATGTAAACATCTCCTCCTTTCATCTTTCCTCTCATCCTTATTTTGTCGAATTAAACCCATCCTAACGCATGCGCAAAAGCGCGGAGGGTTTTACAATCCGTTGTCAAACAGTATTTTATCACTTCTCTTGATTGTATGTACGATGCAACTTTGTATTCGCAGTCTAATTCATTTCGCCCGTTAGGGAGACATAAAAGCAAAAATGTATACTATTTTGCAATGTTTGCGATCCCTGAACATATAATGGAGACAATTTAAAAAATTTCCAGTACGTACCGAACAAACGGTATTTAAATTTACGAATACCGGTATTACAAAATTGTACAAATGGCTCAAAATACCGGTATTGCAATCGCTAGTTAGGAGTAGCAGAAATGTACATATCCTTAAAAAATAATGACACAGGCATGTTATTACAGATCGATCCCTTCTTTTAACGAAAAAAGAATAGCTGAATATTGAGTTTCAATTGTTTTATTAAGAAATGAAACTATTTTTATCATTTTGAAATTACCATTAATACTTGAGATTTATAAATTAATGGATTCTTGAAATATTTATAAATTCTTGAGATTTTTTAATTAATTAATTTCACCTACTCTTTGTTTGTACTTATCTACACATTTTTTTATGAATAACTCTCAAAAGAGGCTGCGTGCAATATTGTTTATAGAGAATGATAACATAGCAGAAATTTCAAAACACGAGTTCTTTGACATATATAAATTATAAATACATTCGAAATACAAAATCAATTTATGATTTAAATGGAACTCTTTTAAAATAAGCTATTAATTTGTCAATATGTTTAAATGCAGAATATTTGCACAGTTAAAACACCTCGAATATTTAAAGAAATTTAAAATAATTCATAAAATGTATAAAAATGATTTAAATTATCTTAAAAGGATAAATACAACACACAATTGAAATAAAATGAACGATGCCTCTTAAGTAAAGTTATTTTTGCAAAAATATTTGTTATAGAATAGGTGAGTATAATAATTATTATATTAATTTCGTCTTAGACAGTAAAATTTTAATTCAAAAAGAAGTTTTCAAGTAAATTTCCTTAAAATGGAAAATTAAATGAACAATTTGGTAGGATATTAAATTGACGAAATGTTCCTTTGCTTTCCTTTGAATATCTAAAAATGAACATTCCAAATTGATATAAGTCTGGATTATCACTTGAATTAATTTTATGCTACAAATATCTGAATTTAAACGTTGGTGAAAGCTCTCAGAAAAGTATCTTTAAAAGTGAAAGCTTATAGAAAAGTATCTTTAAATTTGTTTTTATTCTTTCATATTTAAAGCATGCATTCTCTTGAAGTTTAAATTTTGTTAGAAAAGCGAAGTTGATGGGAGAATTTCAGATTATGTAGTCATTATCTCAATGCCTTACTTCTTCCGGCATCTAATTCCGAATATTAAGCCATTTAGCACTGGTGGAATGATACTACTGGGAGCTATCTTCTTGCTTCCAAGGAATATATATTATCTTGATCTTCTTCGGAATTTATGCTGCACAGGTCGAGCTTAAGAACACGAGTATTTACGAAATAAACACACTGAAGTATTTTATTAGAAGGGCTTATATCGTTCTTTTTAAGGCCAAGAGAAATTAATAGATCTCGAATGACTGAATATTGTTTTTTTGATGAATTGGTTCTGTCAACATTATTTATCTAACAGATCAAAAAATTTTAAAAAAATGAATTAAAATGTTATCATTTCTTGAATAGTGATATTATACATGCGTATAATCATTAAAAAAGGATTGCAAGCATTCTTCCATATATATTTTTTTGATGAAACTTTTGCAGAATCTCAATGAAAAATAGCTGAAATGAAAATATCATATTAGATGAAGAACTAAAAAAACTTAATAGAAACTTTAAAACAAAATTCGGTAAATAATGTATTCGGTTCATTTGTATTTACCGAAATGCATATAAATAGCATTATGATAACAAGTAATCACTTCATATACAGAAGGAAATATATATTTAAAATGTTCAGAATAATATCATCATTAATCATATATTTTAGACAATCATTTTTGGAAAATGTCCAAGTGCTGTTTTGCGTATTTTTTTCAATACAGTAGATTGAAATTGCTAGATTTTATAGAACAGAGATATTCAAATTTTCATAACTCAAATAGCTTTAAATGCAAAAAGTGGAACTTATTTTTTTAAATATAAATGTCTCAAGAATGTTTTATTAAATAGGATTCTCAGAACAGAGGATCTGTATAAAAATTAAAAATACGCAATTTACCAGAACATTTATTGATTCAAACTACATAAAATATAATTATTTATTCCATTTAGACCATTTTTTATTATACGAAAATTAATAAAGTTTTAAAAATTGTTAGACCTTGATTAGAGTGGGTATCCTGTAACTTTTAAACTATGTATCCCTTTAATAAAAATTAATTAATTGAATTAATAATATAGCTATTTTAAAACTGCAGAAAACTTTTTCTCGCTCTCATTGTTTAAAGAAAATATCGCATTTCATATTTATTCCATTTCATACAAACACATGCTGAAAATTACACTTTCCTAGGTTTAATTTGCAGTAAGAATTAACTTTATCATTCATTTTGAATTTTTCAACGTTTTGGCAATCACGCTGATACAAGCTAATTTCTCTCACGTACTCATACAGTCCTCGCGCAGATTAAATTTCATTTTCATTTTGCGCGAAATAAATTGTCGGAGAATATAATTAAAACATTTTTTAAAAATTCCCTAAAATATTAATAATTTATGGATTAAAACATTGGTATCATTGAAAAGATAATTTTTTGAACTTGAAGGTGATAAAACCAATTTTTGTGCTGTAATATTTTCGGAAGTTATCGTGAAAAGATGTAAAAGCGCTTAAAGACAAAATATCGTTTAGTTTTTAATTAAGGAGAATACTAATAAAAATTACAAAAAAAAAAAAAGTTGGCTCCAAGTGTACATTTCCTACCTCCAAAGTATGGATGTGCGAAACTGTAACTGGTAGCTGTAGGTCAAATGGCCTGGCTTATAGAAGAGTGGCAACACCACACACACACACACACACACACACACACACACACACACACACACATACAGAGAGAGAGAGAGAGAGAGAGGGAGAGAGGTATTATAAATGTAGACAATGTAGATATTGTAAAAGATCATAGAAAAGTTTGTTTTGCATTTATTTTTTAGAAAATATTATATTTCTTATTTATTTCATTTTATTCAAACACGGGCTAAAATTACAATTTTCTAGATTTAATTTCCAGTAATATTTAACTTATTTTTTAATTTGAGCTTTTGTCAATGTGATGGCAAGTCGTTGATAAAAACGAATTTTTTTACCATACACGGGTAACATGTTCGTGCAGGTTAAATTATAATTTTTGTTTTGTGCGAAATAAATTAATAAAGAATATTATTAAGATATTTTTTAAAAAAATTCATTAAAAACTGAACTTATATAATAGGTTAAAACATCGGTATCATTAAAAAGAAAATTTGTTTCAATTTTAATTTGATATAAACATTATTTTTGTGTGATAATATTTTGGAAAGTTATAGAAAATAACACGCCAAAATTTTGCTTTTTAACCAAAAAAAGAAAAAAAAAATCTCCGAAGTGCACATTATCGAACTCCAAGGTGTACGTGTGGCAGTTTTGGTAGCTGTAGGTCAAAGGGTGTGGGGCCTGGGACACACACACACACACACACACACACACACACACAGAGAGAGAGAGAGAGAGAGAGAGAGAGAGAGAGAGAGAGAGAAATATATTATATATAGATTTTACTGAAAGCAAAACAATATTTCTGAACATTTCTTTTCATAATTCGTGAAGTTGTCTCCTAAGTATTTGACAATCTTTATTTGTGAAAGAAAAAATTCATGTCTATACAAAATTTGTCTAGAAGCATAGTTTTTGAACAGAAGGTTGATTGATCTGCCCACCAATCCTGCTGTCTCCTGACACTATTTAATTGGCGACACAGTCAACCACTAGATTGTCTGGAGGCGATTTCTAAAAAAACGTTTTATTTCCATATTATTATTCCCATTAATTTTTTATTATTTATTAACGTTTTTTTTACATTTTGAAAATGGCAAAGCAATAAAATCGTGTTGAAATATGAATAAAATTGAGAAAATGCTTTGCCGAAACATAAGGCGAATCGTTTAAAATGATCAAGTGATGCGAAATTACAAAGCAGGCAAAGCGTCCACGAAAGACGATCCAAAAACTGAGTGTCCTTCTACTCCAAACAGGAAGTATTTGCTTTGTTTCATGCAAATTCCTGTTTTACATATGTACGAGACTACCGAAAATATAGGGCATTAATAAAAGTTCATTTCACACAGCTCTGATTGATAATCTGCAAATGCCTAGCAATTGAGCAAAACTTGTGCTTTACTGAGTAAAATATGAATTGTGCAGCGATAAGTTGGAAGTTGTTGGATTGTTCAAAAATGGTCCCTAACTTTCTAAATCTATCATCATTCCCTATATTTAACCCTACTGATATTTTTATTGTCCCAAATAAAAAGTAAACCAATAAAATTTGAGAATAAAAAATATAGAAAAAAATCGACTATGATATTTATTAAGGGTACGATAAAAGTATCCATATCATATATCTCTTTGGAATCGATGAGCATAGAAAGGAGAGAGGTATTTATTCCTAAAGAAACCAATCGCATGAAAAAGTTTTCTCATCAATCATGGATTGAAAGTTTATTTTGTTTCAACAATAACTAATTTATGGTAGAAGAAAAATAATTTAAAGTTAAGAACAATTACCATTTTGAAGCAAATAAAAGACATTTAAATGACAAATTGCCTTTCTGCAATAATTTTTCAGTATACTCTGGGCCAGTCCAAATCTTTTATTTATCTTTTTAGACGCACCTCATACTCTTTATCTTGAGATTTTTGAAGGTAAAGTCTGAAAATCATTTCCCGTAGAAATAATATAAATGGATTTAAAATTAATTATAAAAATAATTAATAAGTGTTCATTATTAATTCAAATTAATAATGAATTGTTTAATTATTTATCAAAAAAAAAGCAACAAACAAACAAAAAAAACCTGGTCAGGATTAGTGAATTTGGTGACTAGTATCAGTTTCGAAATCAGAGATTATGCTTTCGAGATCAGATTCTGTTGAAGAATATGCAAGTATATAGATAGGATAGAGGTTAAATTCACCCATCATGGGTGCAATTTTCTCTTTTGTATGATTGAAAGTCTAGAGAGAGGATGCCAATTCAAATGACATCGATTGACCTTGGTTAAAAATTACACCTTCCAAAACTGTCGGTTGAATCATTATTAAATTTAACACTACTGCCTTTAAAACATGCAGACAAATCCAAAAAATGCATAACATAATCCTAAAGAAACAACTACTGAGAAAGTGGAAAAAATTAAATATATTATTAAATTTCTCAAAATAAAAATGGAACAAAAGAATATCTTTGTAATTTAAATATTTAATTTTTCAGTTATATATTTAATATTTTTCAGCGCAATAAATGCATTTAGACTGACTAAATATTCCATTTTTACTTATTTCCTAACATAGGAAGATATTAAATTTTAATTGCATAAAATTAATTTCCTTTCTACTTTTTGTCAACACATTAATTTCACATAAACATCAACTTTACACCTTTGAAGTTAAATATTAAGCTTATTATTTCCTTTTTAAATGTTTTTGCTTTAGTGAAAAAAATTTTGCATGTGTGAGCACTCTTATAATATCGCACTATCACTGACTTACTTTCCTCATATTTTGCTTCTGCCTCAATTTTTTTGTTTGATTTATCATGATAAACTTTATAGATTTTGTAAAAAAAAAAAAAAAAAAAAAAAAGATATTTACTCCCTTTAATTGAAATTTATTTTTCTCCTTTTTGCCTGAAAGTTCCTTTCTTAGAAATAAGATAATTGATTGGTTTCTGAAATGAAATAATGCAAATAGTCATATCACAGTCATAGAAGGAATTGAATAAAACTAATAAAAGATCCGCGTGATTGGAAAACTGATAAGGTACATTAGAATAGCAAAATCAATAAAAGTAATAAAATAAAACAAACAACTTAAAAGAACCTTTTTTTTTCTTAAAAACTTTGTAAACAATCAGTGCTTTTATTGAAGATTTGGTCTGAAAAATCAGGCTGAGAAACAAAATGAAGAATTTTAGAAAAATTTCTTATTTTTCAGTTTATTGCAAACAATGTTGAAAATAAAAAGAATTAGTTATTTTATAGTTTCGTAAATTTTTCAGCACAGCTTGTTGTTAAGGTATTCTTTTATTATGGACGATGACAGTATTTTTTTTTTTTGAATTCGAAACAAACTCTAAAAGTTAATTTAAAAATGTATAATAGTTTGTTTTTGAAGTCCTCCGAAACAAATTTCAGACGCTTATCCATTATTTGATTATTTTATGTTTAAACCTTCATGTGAATAAATAATTTTTATTTCTGTTCACAAAAGAACAAGTTTTATTTAAATCTTTTTGTTTTACGAGTTAATACAGAACAAAAATGTTCATTAATTAATTTCAGTTCTTATGGATAGGATCATGCCTAATAGAAGAACAGCGTTGATTTTTCATCATTAGAATAGATCATGAAGGCTAAATAAAATATATTAATAGCGTTTCAGAAAGAAAATTTGAGAACTCTAATAATAAAAGCGGATATCTGTGTGTTTGTTGGTTCTATGCAGATAAGAATGTTGGATCTAAAACTACCAAATTTTGTAGAGATGTCATTACATCTTGAATCGATTTTTTAAAAGTAAAAAATACCATTTACTATTCATTTCTTTTACTTTGCTTTAAAATTAAATTATTATTTATAAATTATTATAAAATTTAATTATTTAGGAATGATTGACATAACTGTGTAACAAAAATAGTCTAGTTAAAAATATTTTTCATAAGGTCTTCAGCAATACCTTTGATTCATATAATTTTCGCTAATAATAAAAATGAGTGTGTGTGTTGGTGCTTTACAAGCCAGATCGTTTGATTCACAGCTTCATAATTTTTACACACATCGGAATAATTTTTATAAAATCTTCATCATTATTCTAGTTATTAAAAATTAAGCCAAATTTTAGCATTTTTTCTGCGACAACTGCGGACTATAAATTTTACAAGATTTCAAGATTTAAAAAAATATTACTAATTAATACTGATATAAATATACCAATTTAACAATCGTGTAAATGTTATCTGCATTTTTGGCAATTATTTAACAGTATTCTCTTATTTAGTTTCCAACAATGAATTGGAATTCAAATCGTTTTTATTGTTTCGTCAAATCATTTTTATTGTTTTTAATCACGTGATTTTCTTCCTCTGTTAACAGTAGAGAAAGAAATATTCTGTTTAAGAAAGTGTAACAATACCGCAAAATTTAAAAATTAAGTCAATCGCACATTTGCCATTTTAATACAGTGTCATGGAACTGGTATAGGTTATATAAACAAAGAACAGAGGTAAGGTAATTAAAAAAATACCGTTTTAGTGCCTGGCAATTTCACTGAATCATGGATATGAAATTATATTTAAACGATTAAATTGAAATTAAACATAACCTTCGGACAACCAGCTGGTCGCCAGTGGCAATTGGTAATAAAATAAATTTCCAGAAAGAATTGTAAGAAGTTTGAAAGAATATTAAATATATCGCAAGCGATAATATAAAAAAATTTAAAAAAATCAAGGAAAAAACAAAACAAAATTATTCATTAATATCACAATTAAACAGGAGATTTTATTTTTCGTTTTTGTTTTACAATCAGAATTACTATTTTATTTTTGACACAAATAATTATTGACAAAACGAATTTCAAGAAACAAGCAATATATTTATTGAAATCTGGGAAGAATCTGTCAAAGTTTTGAATTCATACTTAAAATATTATTAACATGAAGGGAAAAAAATGCCAAATATTACCTTGTTTTAGATTAGAAATTAAGTTACATTGACGCAGTACATTTATTTTTATAAATTTTAGGGGAGCTGACAAAAAAAAATGCATAATAAAATGACAACGGAGTAAGTCTTCTAAGTGTGAATTATGTATCCATCAAATTTTGAAGCTTAAAAATAACTTTTTGAAAAGGGCATTAAGTCCAAGCTACATAAAATATATAATTTTAGATTTCACAACTATTTATCACCTGACAAATTATCTGACCGTCAACACTGGCTAGTAATTAATATATTTTAACAAAAGTTCTATATTTTATAAAATTTAATATTTGAAAAAGTTCTTTTTTAATGTATTTTTTGAGTACAGTTCTTAGCAATAATTTTTGAAATTTAGTTTTACTTTCAGATGCAATTTTTTCCAAAACCATCGCACCGTTCTCT
The DNA here is from genome assembly GCF_947563725.1 of Argiope bruennichi. Classification (NCBI taxonomy): domain Eukaryota; kingdom Metazoa; phylum Arthropoda; class Arachnida; order Araneae; family Araneidae; genus Argiope; species Argiope bruennichi. Next base: position 111,919,319 of record NC_079152.1, on the reverse strand, counting down.
AATAGGATATAGAATACAACGATGTAGATATTTTGCAATTTTTCTAACTTGCTAATTTTTTGTTAAAATTGTTACAGTGTTGATTTCCAATACAAACCATTAAAATGAATACTTTTTCTTTTTGAAATAAGGCTTAGAAATAAGTAAATAATTTTATCATAAATTTCTATTTTTATTAAACTGGTAGTTTTCGGTCATAAGAAGCAATCAATAATTTAATAGACAAGACATGAAAATTTTCGGTGAACAAACTGGTCGCCAAAGCCGGCGCGTAGTTAATAAAGTGGAGTATATTTATAACAGGTGGAATTGTGATCCAAATTCCTAAATTCAGAGAAATATTACGAAGAGAAGAAAACCAGTGAATAGTAATGGATTATCGATAAATTTCACACTAAAAATCTCATTAAGTGGCTAATATTTGATTATTTTGAATTATTTGTGACGAAAAAACGACTAGTAACTAATATAAATGGTTGTACGCTGGTTTACCAAACAGTTTAAACTCTGTTAAAAAGTTCGTAAAATTTCATAATTGGAGTATAAGGTAAAATTTCTGACTAAAAAAAAAAGTTAGTAGCAAATATTGATTAGTGTTTTTTTTCTTCCATTTAAGTGCAGGATTTTAAACATATAATAAGATATGACTGGATTCTTATGTATATAATATGTAATTTTTATTTTTGTTTTTGTATGTATACGATGTATATATTTGTATAGATGTAATTTTGAAATGTATATAATGAATACATAAACGAATTCAGTGCGATTCATAAATTCTAACAAAATTAATATGGATGATTGCCAGATGTCTGAGTTGTTTGCTGCCAAAACTGAAATTGGAATAACGCAGACTAAAGGAATACGTAATTTTAACTTTGGCCTGTATTACAGATTTCGTAGAACTTTTGAAAATTATATACATTGGATATTATAGATGGAACATTAGTAATTTCTGGAATCAAATATTATTGCTTCTTTAAATCATTTTAACTTATTATTTTTTTCTTTGGTAGAGTAAAGAATGAGTCATTGATTTGCTAAGATAGTAATTATAGCTAAAATTTAAATATATCACTTCTTTTAAAAATAGCATAATTCGTGGTGAACGAAAAAGCCAGACCGGCGAATAATGCCCCAGTGTTGCTGTTTTTATAACCCAAGATAAGAAAACTAATTATGCTGGAAGCGACGTCGCTAACATAAAGAAATATCTCTTGTATTTTTAAAACATTTTCTAAGATTCGTTTTTAACTCCATTTAGGACAAATGGCGATCATAAAAACCATGCTAAAATACCTCCCAAAAGACGAATCAATTCCGAATTACTGCGAGAAAAAAAAGCATTTCCCCCTCTTAAGTCTCGATACAACTCTTTCACGATTCTGGAAATATTTTTAGACACAAAACCGTTTGGAGAGTAGAAAAAGAGTTAAATAAGGAAAGAGAGTAACTTGTTTTGTTTACGGATACAATAAAGTGCAACTTACTGGCGGTTACCTTTTTTTACCCTCTTTCATGGCCCATTGGGACTTTCGCTTCAGTAAATTTCGCTGTCAGGTTTTTATTCCGTTCCTACAAATAAGGCGATTTATCGAAAATAGCCTTATTTTTTCTGCTCCTCATAAAAGAAGTTTCCCTAATGGAAACATTGGGCATGAAGACCTCAATGCACACTTAAGCTCTTTAATTGGAAGTATCAGTTTGTGCTTTTCATCCCCATAGTGACTTAATAGTAAAAGTGAAAAAAAAAATTGTTAATGCAAGTTGATGCTTTTGAAAGCTTTTTGTTAATCCTATCAGTGCGAATTGTTGGTTTCTACCAGTGAAAAGAATAACATTAATAATATATTATATAAATCATTTAATAATAAATAAAAGAAATACGTCAATATTACCGCATTGAAAAGAGTCAGTCGCCTCTCCAAGGCCGAATGGTCATAGCGCTTATCTCATAATCAAGGGATTGAGAGTTCGAATCTCGCAATTCACAGTTTGTGTACATATTTAATTAATTGTTTTTATGTTTCTCTTTATTTCATGTTCCAGAAGATTCTGGACATTTCTTTAGTTTACCAGACAAGTGTTCTGGATTTTTCTTACTGTCTCCAGAAAATCATTCTGGAACTTTCCCTGCTAGTATAAAAGCAGAAGATTTGTCAGTCACTGTATTCTCAGTTCAGTTAATAAAATTGATTTAGCTCTACTTCTTGTGTGTGTCGTTGAGTGCCACACTAACGAACCTACGTGACAATATCTTTTGCATAAATATTGAAAACTCTGTTAGAATGTATTGATGTTTCTTTTCAAAAATGAATTCAGTGAATCAAAAATGAAGAGAATGTTGTTAATTTAGTCGAATAGAACCTTGTTTTTAGCACCAAGTACGCATCTATTAAAATTCAATTAAGGAAGAAACTTTAAAAAAATCTGTTTTTTATGATAAAATTGATTGGCTATAGTAGAACGAGGCGTTCGAAATTCAGCCCTAAGGACATTAATTCACAGGTATTTGATTTTTTTGTTACAATTGTTACATAATTTCCATCACTAAGTCCGTTAAGACAACCTATTCGTTCGTGGTGTAACACAAACAGACCTCAGCAGCAAATTACGATATTCATTTAACACGAATACACGGACGACAATTCACAACCAATACATACACAAGCAACACACAGCAGACTTAGACAACACACTTAGAACAAACAGCAGCCCTCAAGTAGTAATCGGAGTAAATAACAGCCACAGCACACAAAGCGACTTGACAGAACTGAGCAGGAAGAGGGAATCTATGTAACTATTCTTGAAGGTTTCTCCAAATACCTGCAATACCACTGTCTCCTCGTTTTAGTTGTACCTAACTGTAGACTCACTACTATACGACAAGCTACTCCACACACGGCTCGACGCTGCTTTAATAATATTCAGCACAGAGCTCAATTCAGTAAACGTTTGAGCTCCACTCAACGCTTGTTCTTCGCTGGACGGATCCAACTAGTTCGCTGTTAACTCGCTACACGATTCTATACCAAATATTTGTCTTCGGCTTGGACTGAGGGCCTAAGTTTTCAAAATAGGGCAAAGGAGGTTCTAGAACAAGCAAGCATATTTCAGCTCCTAATGGTTCTACCGCCAACATTTTTGAAGAATCTAGTATCACCCATTTTGTCACATAAGTCGCCAAATTCAAGCCAAGTTCGGGGGGCGGGGAGGTCATTGATGCGGCATCCGATTAGCATCCAAATAGAGACGTAAAATGGTCTTTTCTACGATGAAACTGACTGTGCTTGGAAGCGACATTACAGATTCGTAACAGTATGATTCTTTTATTTTTCCTATCAATAAAACAATTCGTAAATTTGTCTATTAAAAATAAGTTTTAAACCATTTAAAATAACAAATTGACCAACAGAGAATAGAGTTATTTTATATGGCTATACTCTGAGATATGTCGAAAAAAATAAATGTTTTTTTTTTGTATATGCAGAATAATTTAAATAATTCTAGCTTTGAAATGGCTGTTTCCAAAATGAAAAAGCAATAATCCTGGTCGATAAATCACTTTAAAATTGCATTGCACACTTATAAATTCTATAATTTCATAAATGTTCAATCTGACAGCTACGAAAACACCCAAATATATCTATTTAATGTTCATACACCAAATCTTGGAAATATATCCGTTATTAAAGTTTAGATCACTGCAGTTATTTTAGCTTTGGAATATTTATATGTCACTGTCTACACTAACAGTAAAGATAAATAAATGTGTGTGAGTTACTTCTCCACGCCAGACAATTCAGCCTAGAATTATCCTATTTGATACACATATACTGTAGAGGGTGATGATGTGAACTTTGGATCGGTTTCTTTGGAAATTTTGATTAATGAAGCAGTCTGTCTTTTTCCGTGATAACAGTCTAAAATATTGCAGTTATAACTTCTTTGCATCATCTTGCACCCTCTTATTTATAAAAGTATTTTTTTAATGATGCCAATTTCTTTGTAATATATTTTTTCCTAATTTTTAATTTATTAAAAAAATATTTTAAATATACTTTACAACATTTTTTTATTTTTGAACTCAAACTCAAATTGCTACTAATATTTCATCTTGGCCTGTTTGATCATAAAGATTTGAGGATTCAGCGTATTTTTTTCATTGTTTAGTAAATTTCTTCATTATATGGAAATATTTTAATAAAGTTTTGAAATTTTGTTGTATTTACATTGAAGGTAAATCTTCAGAATTCATAGTAAAGGCAAAAAGTTCAAAATTGCATCTGTATCTAAACACTTTCCTATTTTTTTGTAATTTAATCGGATATGTAAAAATACTGGAAAATTAGAAAAATGCATAACACAGTAATAAAAAGATGTAAAGCGTCTGAAATAGTAAGAATTGTTTGTATTTTGAAATTTGAAAAAAATATTACTGGAGAATCTTTTACAAAATACTTGCACAAAATATTTAATTGAAATTCTTAACAAACTTTAATCCCGATAAGCCAGCTTATCTTATAGCCGGTAGTTAAGACAACAAAGACCGTCCATCATATTTTCAGCGTGAATAAAAGATAGTTTGCAGTAAAATAATACATTATGTTCTGTCTAAATAGCATAATTCGTTTTGTAAATTTACCCACTGAAAATGGTTATTCGACTGAAATGAAGTACTAATGCCGCTTTATTATACCTTGGTAACAATATTGGAAATCAGATACAAATTACGTACCATTCTTTTTAAAGCAAGAAATCTCACTTCTGATATCTTTCTTCAAAATTGTCCATGTATTTTAAAAAGAATAGAGAAATTTAAACATTCTAAAACTGTGCTGGACCAGAAACCATTTATAGGCTGAATTCTGGGAAGATGAAAGTCTCTTCTTTTGGTTACTTATATCTTTCGCTACCAAATAACCAGGAAATTTCTTCAAGGATCCCTAGAGTCTGGATTACTTATGCACGAGGACGTTTTTGAGGCGCGATGGTCTTTTATATATATAATCTAAGAACTACATCACACTTTGTATATCTCAAGAAAACCGTTGCCTTGGCGACTGACGGAAACCGGAAATCCCGATCGAATAAGGACGATCTTCTATTTTTGCTCTGAAATGGCTTAGGTTGGTCATAGAAAAGTTTTTAATGCCCACAGTTAAGAATTTCTTACTCCTTTCTCTCCTTTTTTTTGAGTATGTGTGCGTGGAACGATTCTTTGTATCGTTATTATGACTTTCTTTCTTAAATGGTAAAGTGAGTAAGAGTTTAAATGAAGTTTATAGCTGCATTTATTGAAATAAAGAGCTCAGGGAAAAAAAACATAAATATTTATTTCATGCAAATCTAGGGCAATGTAAATATTTGTTTCATGCAAATGTAGGACATAGAAAAAATAGGGTATTAAATAGGATAAAATATAGAATGTAAGGTTTTTAATAAGTTATAAATAGTATGTTATAAATGTATATGTATGTTATAAATTAGTATGTGTGTAGAAAAAAGGATTTTTATTTTTTTATTCAATATCGTAAAAAAGTATTGATGCACTTGTCATTTGTTATTATATAGAAAATTTAAGATTATATTTTAATGTCGCTTCTCCACATTTTGAACAAATTGCCATTTTCAATGTTTATAAAAATGTAAAAATATTTTCATAAAATTGTAGAGTTTATTCAGGCGACAGATTCATAAAGAAAACAGTAGCAATATTTTCTTTCCTATTTAAAAAATATGCACTTTACTTTACATGTACTTTTTTACTAACACAAATTTTCTCGATTACTATATGTAGTATTTTTCTCATAAGAAGTTTTCTGAAATGAACTATACGGAAATGAAACACATTTTTGTCCAGTTTTATATTTTACCTTTTCCTTAAGTGTTTCTTGTTGATATCCGTCACACAGTTTTTAAAAATCTCATGAGATCTCTCACTTCAACAGAGTGCATGGAAAGAGTGACATTTTTTTCAAAATCTCTACTACTAATAAAACGGGATGTGTGTATGTGTGTTAGTGCTGCAAAGTTAGACTGATTGAACTGAAGCTGCTAAATGTGATACAAATATACTTTGACCGATAAAAAAGGAAGAAAGATGTATTTTTTGAAAGTTTAATTATAATTTTACATAGTTAAAATTTATGTAGATTTTGGTGTTTCACTAGGAAATATCTAATCGCAAACTTAATTTTCACATAATTTTAAAATTGAAATTTTCTTTTACATATTAGCCTAACTGTCTTGTGGTTTTTTATCAGCTCCTTAAATTTTTTATCATAATTTTCAGCAAAATCTTTTGATTATTTTGATGAAATTCCAACCATCTTTATTATTTCCTCAATTTCCTCAAATATTTAAACGTGCAATTTTTTCCATTTTTGAAAGCTTAAAAAAACATTTTTTTTTTACTAACTGCACAGTTTATTTGACGTATTAGAAAAAGCAATGAAACAAACAAAAATTTATCGCCGATGTCTTAGAATGTCAATTGCTTTTTTTCTACCGGAAAAGACGCTGAAAAAGCAATATTCGAAAAAAGTGCTTTTTTGTAATTATTACTAAGGATTGCAGTCAAGACAACTTAATTTATATTCTAAACTTTAAATTAAACATTTATACCAAGCTTAATGGCATATTTGCAAGTTATAGAAACTATTTGGAATTCACCAAATTCAAATCAAGTTCTCTGTTATTCAAAAGAACCAGTTCAACCCTTTGCTTTTAAGATTTTATATCGGATCTTAAGGAAAAAAGAACAATTAAGTATGAATGATGGCAGCGAGCACCCGGTAATTATGGGAAAGACTAATACATCCCAAACACTTCCCAATTTCTGCGAAACCAAACCATCATTTAATTAGAAAATTTATATTTTTATATCCATTATAAAATACATAAAGTACTAAAAATATAAAATAATTAGATGTTTACAACTATCTAATGCCGGCGTCGTGGCATAGAGGTAGCGCGTCTTCCCCGTGATCTGGGCGTCCCGGGTTCGAGTCTCGGTTTGGGCATGGTTGTTCTTCCGTTGTTCTATCTGTGAGATGTGTGAATGTGCCCTCCTGTAAAAAGGGGTTGTGCAAGCGAATGAGTGATGCGTGAGTGGCAAAGTCGTACTCTTGGCCCTAGTTGGCGCTGCTATAAAAAATAAGAGACGTTCCCCTCTGGCTTAAATCGCTGTCTTCGTAACAGTGGGCTTGTCAGTGGCAAGTGCCATAAGAAACAAACAAACAAACAACTATCTAATAATTTATCTGCAAACGAAAGATTGTAAGGTTGATGTTTATTGGGTGCATATCATTTATGGCATTACACCTGTTTCAGGGTGGCATTTATGATTCTATGAAAAGTCGATTTTTTGCAAAATTATTAATTATTTTTATTTAATATTCTTAATGTTTGAACAGATTTCTTTATAAAATCGTTAGAATTTTGTTTGTAAGTCTATTTTCCAAGTCTTACACTGATTTTTATATTTACATTTACGTACGTTTTAATAATATTTTGCATCTTTAAACGTTATTTTCTCAAATTTTATTTTTTTTATTGAATTTTCTGATGAAAAACCTCAGAAATTAAATTCTAATGTAGATTTTTTGTTCATATTTAATATAATAATTTCTCGATATTCTCTGAAGAATAAGTATTCTGTTTATTTAGAAATATTTTATAGTTGTTTTAGTGTTTCTCATAATGTGAAAAAAAAAAAAACCTGAAAATTCCGTGTCAGTAATTTATTCGAACCCCAATGTTTAAAGAATAGGTAGAAATACAGCTTATTTTTTAGTTCATGAACTAGATAATATATTTCTTAAGCTATCTGCAACGTTTTAAGAAAATCATTTGATAAATTTTTAAATTAGAAGAATTTTACTTTATACCTCTTTTGAGCCAAAAAAAAACATTTTTTCCCCTTTTTGAAAAACATTTGTCCCTTATCTAGTACATTTTGGTTCCATAATTGATTTTTGATTTTTTTTATATGCAATATTTATAAATGTAACTGGTATCGAACGTTTTTCAAAAAATTTCATTCCAGAAGTAGTCGCATACCTACATTTATAAATAAAAAGAAATATGTTAATTTAAATTTTATTTAATCGTGCTCTTTAAGACCCAATGCGAAATTTTTCTTTTCATATGCTAGATATGATATTGTTAAGTTATTATTCTATAGGCACTTTAGTTATTAGATGTCCAAATTAAATATGATAGCTGTAATAAAAAGACATAGAGAAAAAGCATAAAACCTAAAAGAAAAGCGCACGAAAATGCACGTCACACGCAAACACTTGTACACAAAGATATCATGGTCACCTTGGAATAAGAAATTTTCCAGCAATAAATAACGTTTGCAATTAAAAGAATTAAAATTGAATATTTGCAAAAGAAATAGAAAATATTTAAAAAATAAGATAAAGGATACAAAAGCATAAACAAATAAGAAACAGTTACACTGCAAACAGAAAAAATAAATTTGTGGATTAATTTTGGATTTCAGTTGATCAAATGCGATTTACATGAGATTAAGACATCTTGAATAAGCAATTAATTTTATATCATTACTATCTCTAAACATGCATACAAAGAAGATATAAATGAAATGTACTCAAACGAAAAACAAAAGGCATGAATTACATAGACGAAGAAAAAAAAATTTCTACATATCAGTATGATCTTTATTACTCAATTTGTCTTATAAATAAATACCGAGTTTTTCAAAAACGGATCTTTCTTGATTTAAAATTGGTTTAAAATTGAAGAAATAGTGAAAAAAAATAGTATACCGATAGATGTGCTTTTATATATCTCCTAAAAATTTTGAATTAAATATTTATACTGTAAATTCCTTAACGAAATAATTAAATTGAAACTAATATGCGCAATGTTATTATACATATGCTCAAAAAGGGTGAAAAGGATTATATGTTATTATAGAACATTTCACACTTCTAGATTTGACCCGTTTCTAAGACAATACAGGGTGTTCATTAATTATTGTCGGGGTTTCCATACCTCATAACTTTCGAATAAAAAATATTACTCAAAAATCGATTACGTATTAGTAAATTACAACTCAAAGAATTTTATTAATGATATTAAAGTGTAAAACTTGCACAATTTACACTTTGTAGGCATTCAGCTGAAGGCGATTATGTATTCGTAAATTACAACTAAAAGTATTTTATTAATGATATTAAAGTGTAAAACTTGCACAATTTACACTTTGTAGGCATTCAGCTGAAGGCGATTATGTATTCGTAAATTACAACTCAAAGAGTTATGTATTCGTAAAGTACAACTCAAAGAATTATTTATTCGTAAATTACAACTCAAAGAATTATGTATTCGTAAAGTACAGCTCAAAGAATCGCCTTCAGCTGAATGCCTACAAAGTGCAAATTGTGCAAGTTTTACACTTTAATATCATTAATAAAATTCTTTGAGTTGTAATTTACGAATACGTAATCAGTTTTTGCGTAATATTTTTTATTCGAAAGTTATGAGGTATGGAAACCCCGACAATAATTAATGAACACTCTGTATAATAATGACCCTTTAATATTCCTAACCAGATAATTTGAAGAGGAAATATTGATATGTTAAGCTAAAAAATGCCTCTTTCATTTTTCACGGAGAAATTTAGCAGTTCTTATCTTTCCTATGTGTTGTTGTGCTATTGATTAATTGGTGGATGATCAGTGTCGCTAGATTATTCTTCTCTGATTATCCAGGAAACTGCATCTGAATATATATAATCAGTATAGTTGGTTGATTACAGTAGGTTATAGGTACTAAAATTACGGTAAGTTGGATGCTGAGTAATGCACTACATTCCTACCACTATCAAACTCGTATTGTGCCGTACCTTGTTTATTATCTCTCTTTTTATATTAATCATGTATAATATATAGATTATAAATAAAGTCTGAAAGCTCAGACTTGCTTGTCTTGTCTGAATGGCTAACCAAACTATCTATATCCACAAGTAGTATGTATTATGAGTAGAGACTGTAGTTGGTAGTATCTTGTGTAATATATTTATTATCTATTTGTTTCGCAATATAATTTTAATGCATTATCCTATATAAAGAAGTGCTGGATGTAAAATGGCTCTTTTCTTCATTTATTCCTCTTGAGAAATAGTTTCGATATTTTTTTCTGTCTTCCCCAAGAATAAACATTGTCTTTTCTGTCTCAGTTGCTTATCATCTGTCTTGTTGCCTGCTATACCGATATTGGCTTTCATCCAGTGCAATTATACTAAAAAAAGTTGTCCACAAGTTATTTTATTCTTCTATAAAGACATAGCACCAGAGTTTTTAGTACACCCGTTCTGTCTGAAGACAGATGACAAATGATTGATATTATCTGTTCATTTCTTTTGGAATCAGAACTTGCTGAATGGCTGCCAGCTCGATATGAAAGTGGACTTGGGATCTTGAATGAGACCCATACAGAATGCCACCAGATAGTTGCGGATTTAGGTTACAAAAAGCTGCTCCAAATCGACCATGGGATTTTGACCCCTCATTAAAAGTTATGAGTTGTGTTTCCAAAATATTTATTGACGTCGTTGTTTTAATTTTGATGATCGAGTTAAAACACAGAATTGCAACATATGATAAAAAGTGGGAAAGCACACTATTGTTACAGAAGGACTAGGAATTAAGAAAAACAAAAACAGAAAAATAAAGGGTATAGATTTTAATATCAAATATTATGGTCTGTAAAAATAAAATATTCTATTCCTAAAATTCTTCTTAAAAATTTCTTATATAATAAATGAAATTAACGCTTACTATGCGATTGTAAAATGTTTGAAAAATGATTAAAAATTTTAATAACTAATTATTTTAATCATTATAGACTTCAGGCTAAACTACCGTTTTTGGTATATACGTGACACCCTGTCTAAGTCACGTATATCTGTATCTGTATCTGTATCCGTATCCGTATCCGTATCCGTATCTGTATCCGTATCCGGTTTCCCTCCAGATTCGCTTTTGTTCGATTCAAGGCCTCTAGTCCGGCTTATCTTTCCGTCTACCTGATATATAAATATTTATTTGACAACTGTAACCATTTGCATTGGTATTTACCACCTGAGTATATTATTTTAAGTAGTTAATCTTTTGAATACTAGCACGAAGTAATGGAGAATCTTTATTCGAGTCTATCTCTACTCTAGCTTCTATATAAGTGTATCTCTTGAAGTGAATTGATGTATATTCTACATCTTTATTTTTTGATAACTCTCCATAATGCTACATATTACATTGCATAAACTAATATATTGTTACGAATATGTAATACTTGCTTGTTAAAGAGATATATTATATAACGGTCAGGGATTCAGCCATTTGATATTAGAGTAGCTGCAGTGGAAATGATGACAAATAAAAAGTCTTCAAAGATTGGGTCCAACAAAAGAAATGTTTAAATTAAGCACAATTTATTAAGAGGAAATAAAATGAAACACATGAACTACAGGGTGTCCCAAAAAAATGTATACACATTTTAGCAGCTGATAACTAAGTTATTTCTTCTTTCTTTACATACTGAACCCATTGAACCGAGTGGTGGCAGACAGACTTAAATTTGAAGAAAGAAAATTTATTCTAAAATGCTACTGGAAGTATAAAAATTCAGTAGAAGTGAAAAGACAATTTAAGAGGGAGTTTAACAAAGTACCACCTACACGAGTTACCATCACTCGAATTAGAGATAAGTTTGAAGCTGATAGAACTGTTCAGGACGTCCATAAACCTGCAACAGTTGTTCAATTGAGGGAAAACATTGAACATGATTGTACGAATATCCCAAGGGAATTGTTCCATCATGTGTGCTATTCCATCGCTTCGCGTTGTTAGCAGTGTCTGGAGCAGAACGGACATCAATTTGAGAACATGCGATAACAAGACAATAGAATGATATTTGTAGAATCTTTTACATGTTGAAAATTATTCGAATTATAATAAACCCCAAATTTACAATTATTTAAAGTGTGTATACATGTTTTTGGGACACCCTGTATTTACAGATATGATGAAAAAAATAAACTTGTAAATACATAGACGTTCATTACAGGACCTGAGACCAGCACCGAACCACATTACAAACATAATGACACGTATTTATATCATGTCTTAATTCTTATATTGGCATATTAGCTGTGGTTATAGGATTAAATAAATGTCAAATACGATACCGATTAAATAGCTATATGTTTAATGTCAAATGAAGTGATTTATCCAAACTAATGACGCACAATAGCAGGTTCAAAATGCTTTGCATCATTTTAGAATAAAGTATGAGAGACAAAAGAAATTTGGAATTTAGAACCATAATGCCGAAATTTACATAACTAATCCTAACATTCTTCCCTGTGTGGATAATTTCTTGTTTAAGAATAGGGTTTTACAAGTGACTCTAACGGATGCTGATTGGATTACTGGATCAATGGCACCTGGCGACATACCTGGAAAGTATTTGGCGATAAAAATGTAGGATTTGGATAGAGAATCATGGCAATAGCTTTATTAAAGACTTAAGTCCCGGTGTTAGTTCTGAAGCTCTGTCATTAGTGGTGCAAACATAGTCGTTCAATTGAACTCAACCGTTTAAGGCTATTCGTTGCTTATGTGTTATTTATTTCTGCATACTCTGTTTTATGTACGATTCGTTCTGTGGTATGCTACCTGTGTCTTTTATTTTTGTATAAGTTTAAGCCATCATTTTTTGTTACTATTGGATATTTTAGCCGTACATTCATTGACTGGATTTTTCAGTGACAATATAAGATTCGTTCAGCCTTAGTTAATAATTTACTAAAACGTTTATATCTTAAAGTTTTAAAAACTATGTTGATATAAACGTTGCCTAATAATATTAATCGAAGGATCTTTATGTAAACTAAATATAAGAATTTTATCTTAACCAGAGAGATAACATATCACGCGAAACTGTTTGATTTTCCGACTGCAATGAGGGTCTAACAAATTTAATACCACAAAAAATCATTTAGCGGACAAAAGTGATCAAAAAGTGGAAAAAGAAAAAGCTTACAGAATTTTTAAAGTAATTTCATTAATAATTAAAAAAAACCTCTCTTATAAAAAGATATCAAAACTCTCTTGTAAAAAAAGTTCACAGAATTTCAATAAAAATGCTGAGGGCTGAAATCTATATCTTACAATTCTAAAAACTAAGTTGAGATGCAAAAATTGGAAGCATGGCATACAATATAAATAAATTTTTTTCAGTATGAAATTTCCCAATAAAAATGCCCATGTTTAATGTTTTATTTTTATTGTAGTTCTTTACAGGAAGCATTTCACATCATGGAAATTACTGGTGTAAACTTATAGCATTAATCGCGTTTTTAATATATTTTTCTCAGCCTAAAAGAAGAAAGAATCTGAAAAGATTAATGGCATATTAAGAAATTTTTGGAAAATTGTTAAATTTTTATATCTAAGAGCAAAAACACTTAATATAGATGAAATATACCATTTAGAATTTCCCAATCCAACTGATAATTTGTTTTTAAATTTTCCTACATTTAAATAATCTACATCTTTAAAATATTAAGAAGAAAACTTATTTAAAAGATTCATATTTATTCAAAGGATTTAAAAACCTTTCTGAACCATTGTGGACAAAAAAATAGAATAAGAAGAAAGAAACGCTTACATTCTTAGACAATCCAGATTAGAAATCATTCCTGCTCTGAATAGGATGAAAATAAAAAGGATTCAAATCTACGAATTTCGGCTCTTTTTTTTATTATTTATTTTATTTACCACCAAATATCCCAGAATTTTCTTCCAGTATCTCTGGAGTCCGGATTGCTTCTGCATAGTGACATTTTTCATGGAGCAATGTCTTTTGTATATATAATCTGGAAACTGCATCGCACTTTGTATATCTTTCAAGGAAACCGTTGCTCTGGCGACCGGTAGAAGCCGGAAAGACTGATCGAATAAGATGAACCGCTATTTTTGTTGAAGCATTTTGAGTGGGTGATGGAAAAATTTTTTAGTGTGCTGTTTAAGATTAGTTTTGTGGAGTATACGCTGTATTCAGATTCTTATATTGCATAGCGAGAAAGTATAGTTAAACGTCCCCTATTGTAAAGACCCGAGTAAATGAGGCATTTTTACATGCTTTGTAGTTAAAATTATATTGAAAATAAAAGCTAAGTAGGTAGGGCAAAAATACATTAAAGTTTGTTGTTTGGGATAAATATATTCATTGTTTTTGGAAGTAAAAGGAAAAAAAAATTGCGAAAATGCAATGCGTTTTTTCTTTCTTGTTGTCATTTTTATTTAAAAAATTGTAATTGATTTTAGCCGTTAAAGATTAATCTCTTTTTACTTTCTAGATATACTTAGTATAGAAAAAGTATAGTAATCGAAAAAAAAATGAACTCGAGATTTTGACGAATCTCCATGTTTTAGACCTCTCTGAGTTCAAAAAGCATATTTCTGGAAAATGTTTGTGACAAAGATAATTCAAGAAAGCTTTGAGTTAGACATTTGAAATTTAGTATACGGTTCTTACACAAAATTTGTAAATTTCTATCAAATTTGGAGCAAAATCCAGTTAGAAGAAGTCTGTCTATCCGGCTATTTTCATATAATTCACAGCAATAAGTACAAACCGAAGCTAGTTAGGTAGATACAATTCATTACGCAGATTTAATATCTATAGTGTAGACAAATATTGAGCTAAATCCGACAAGGGGGTTGACCGTCTGTCGAACTGTACTTTCAGAAATATGTAAATGCGATAACAGAACCACAATGATTTAATGTATCAAATTTAATTTCGGAATTCGTGACTGCAAGTGTAGTTTTATGTTAAATTTTTGTATTAATCGATTGATAAAAAATGAGTTTGAAACACAAATTCGATTTTCAGATACTTTTAACCGCATGTCAGAGATTAATTTCCAAGGTTAATATGATAGATTCACTAAGAAAGCAAAATTCATGCCAAAGGTTAATACTTCATAACTATTGTACGCCAGTACCATGCAAGATTTTATTAGAAAGTTTTGGGAAGACCTCTCCAGTTGGTTTAAAATATGATTTCATTATAGTTAACTATTTTTTTTATTTCATTTTTATTTTATTTCTTTGTTTATTAAAAACTTATCTAATAGAAGAAAGAAAGTAGGCCAGTTAAATAAAAGAGCGTGATTTCTTTCGCTCTTATTTCAAAAACTGAATTATCTATGATTTAAGATTATCAATACAAATGTTTACAAGAAAAAAGAAGAAAGATAAACGAAAGAATAATTGCACCACTTAGGAAAAAAACTACATGAAAATTGATTTCGTATCTAAATTGTTCTTTTCTAACGATCATTGAAAATTGGATTACAATAAATGAATAAAGTAAATGACATAATAGTCCGAAGAATAATAATAAATTTCAATAAAGATAGACTTATGGTATATTTATGCTAACAAATTTTTGGAGGTATATTTATGAAAGTATAATAATTCGGTAGATAATTTGTGTTGATATACTTTTTTTTAAATAAACGATGCATTCTATAAAAGCGTTTATGAGTAGGGCTAATAATGGAATAAGGATTAATGTTCTTCGGTGAACTTCTAAACATTTTTTTGGTTTACTTTTGATTAATTAATTATAGAGAAACTAAAATATGAGTTTAATAGGATAGCTTCCTAACATTATTAATAATTCATTTTGATCTATTAAAAAACAAAACAAAACAAAAAAATAAAATTTAATCATGTCAGCTTTCTCTATGAACATAATGACTTTGAAATTATTAGCAAAGAATTTAATACCATCTTTTGTAAATATGAGAAAGGGTCTGATGGAAAATGATTTAATGAAACATTAAAGTTAACGTTTCTATTTCTAGATCATTAGAATTTAAAATGTTACATTTGAGGTGGTATAATACATGCAACTTGTTACTTGTTATATTATTACAATTTGTATTTATTCAGTTTAAGATTTTACATTTTCTAATTCTATTTTAGAAACAATACAAAAAAGAGAATTCAGTTTTTCGAATTATGTTCTTTTATATTATTATTTCTCCATGAATTATGATAGCCATTTTTTAATCGTTAAATCTTTGATTTTTTCTAATAACGCTATATAATGGTGCGAGAAATAGAGAGCTTTCTTTTTTTGCTTTTTATGACATTTGGACCTCCTTTACTATTTCAGTCGCACAGGTCGAGTCTAAGAGAAAATGAGCATTGGCAACGAAATAGCTAGCAGTCGGGGATTTTCTTTAGATGGTTTAATACTAAACACCTTATTTATCTAAAGTATTGTTATAAATATGTAATGTTGCTTCCCAGCAGCGTTAGTTCAATTACTAGAAAGACCATTTTACGATCAGCTCTGTTGAATGCTGATCGGGTGCCTAATTAGTGATCTCAAGGCTTGGCGACCATTTTACGACTTTAGTGACAACATAGATAATACTGGAATCTTCCAGAATTTTGGAGTTAGAACCGAGATATGCCTGATTGTTTCAGAACCAGCTCTGGGAGCTATAAAAGGCCGGCAGTCTGAAGCCGAAAACAGCTGTGTATCAAATTGTTGAAAGAGTCAACGGCGAATAGTTGGATCCGTCTGACGAAGAGCAAGCTTTGTGAAGAGATCAAGCGACTGCTGAATTGAGCTGTGTGCCGAATCCTGTTGTTTATTGCAGAAGCAGCATCGAGTAAAGTGAGGAGTAGCCAGTCGTGTAGTAGTGTATCGGCAGTTGGATACAGCTAAAGCTACAGGACAGTGGAGATTTGCAGGCGCTTGGAGAGATCGTAGAGAGTAGCTACTTAGATTTCCACCTCCTGCTAAATTCTGTCTGGCCGCTTAGTGTGCTGTTGCTGTTATTATAACTGATTTCTATTTGTGGGTTACTGTTTGTTGTAGTACGCTGCTGTGTGTTGCCTGTGTTCGTATCGGCTGTATATTTGTTGTCTGCATATTCGTTTCTTCGTGCTTAATAAAGGTAGTCGTTCGTTACTAAAGGACTGTTGATTGTGTTTCTTCATCGACCAACAAATCGAAAAGAACCCCAAATTCATAACAATATTAAAGATTGCTTAAAGATTCTGTAAAATTGGCTTTGTCTCTCCTAATATTAAAAGATAATGTGTACGTGCATGTTGGTGCTCTGTTGGATAAGTGAATAGGCATAGAAATAGTGCATGTGAAATAAATATACGTTGAAGAGTGGAAATATGCAAGCTGAAACAATTTTTTAAAACTTTCAATTAAATAAAATTTAAGCCAAATTTTTACGTTTTTTCACCGTAACTACATTCTATTTTTTAAATAAAATTATTATAGTAAGGATATAAATTTTACATCATTTTAGAATTACAAAATTGTCTTTAAATTATACCAATTTAATTATCAATCAATTAATTATCATACAATTGTTTGTCAGTTTATTTTAAATAGTTTATCAATTTTTAGATTTTAAAAATATATTACATTATTGTAATCAAATTCAAATCTTTGCTTTTGTTGCTACATTTATATCCAATTGGGCATTTCTTTTATTGTTGAGGTTGAAGATATGAAGGTTCATTCTATTTTTCCATGTCCAGTCGATCTCTATTTAAATTTGCCTATAATATACTGTTTGAAACTTTGTTGTATTTACGATTTATCTTTTTAAGCGAAAAAAGATATTAATTTTTTTAAATGTTATATCTTTAAACTGTACCGCTCTTTCTTTTAAAATATACATGCCATTCAGCACAATTTTAAGGAAAGAAGATAAAGTAATCAGGAAATTTAAGGCGAAATAAAGAAATAAAGTATATAAAAATTTGTATCCTATTTCTCCAAGGTTTCAAATTTACGTGTATCACAATTGAAACTCGAAGATAAAAAGCTTTCAAATTTGCAAGCCAAAACAAGATCCAAATGCATTTTTATTAATAGTTGAAATTCGTGTATAATTTTATAGTTGCATATGATTAAAATAATATTATTGTATAGAAAAGATATATACACTAAATAAAATATAAGTTTGTTTATTTTTTATTAAAATAGTTGTTTATAGCCGAGCAGTTTTAAGTATATGCCGTTAATCCTTGCTATTGTTAACTTTTTCCCTATTTTCTTATTTTTTTAGTAAATACGATATAGATTTTCGAAAATTTTCAGGTATAAATTTTCTGGTAATAAAGGTAAAGGTAAATATATAAAATTACACTTTGCTTAATTGATTCTAAACTTTTATTGAAGATTTAATTATAAAGTTCAGAAACAAGATTGGTACTTTGTCTTTTTGTTTAAACGGATTTTAGTTAGCCAAATAGATTTCGAAAGGATTTTAAGAATTATTTCTTTTATTTTTTACTGACACAATGGAATTGCAATCTCTATGTATGAAAGTATTCGGTAATAAAATTCGCTTAAAATTGAAAAACGTACTTGTTTTTCTGAAATTGCATGTATATTTTTTTTGTCTTTTAATAAATATAAGTAGAAGAGTTTTCGTATGTAAGAATTTTTTAATACAAATATTATTAGTATTGTGACTTACTTTTAGTTATTCCGATTAAAAATTTCATCAGCCAAAATATAAGCTGAACTGATCGTACTCTAAATGATGAACAACTACAGAAAATAATATAGCAGTCCGTGTTTCTAACTTGAAATATGTGGGAATTTATGTTAATGAAGATGACATCACTTATGTAAAGAAATATCTCATGAAAATTAAAGATATTGTTACAAATTTGTGATATAGATTACGAGTCAGTGACCCAGCCCCCGTACCATTTCGCAACAACATTGAAGGATCCAGAATATTCGAGAATCTTAGCGATAACTCCATGATGACTCGAGTTCCTATATTTGTATCAGAACATTTAGTACCTTGTTAAAGAAGCTATAAAAGCAGAGGCAAAGCAACAAGTATCATTTTAGCTGCGTTGAGCTTTAGCGAGTTCCCGAATGAAGTCCGTATTTGGAGTGTTTATCTCCAGCAGTTGTCTTTGTGCTGTTACGATTGTTTGATTGTTTGCTACTTGATGTGCTGATTTGCTACTTGTGTGCTATTGTTTACTGCAAGTGCTATTCTTTGTGTAGAATAAAGTGTCTTTATCCATTATTGCGATTTTTGAACTTTTCACAGTACAACACACAGCGGAATTTTGGATTATCCGTTGTAATACATTTAATGGAATGATAAGGATCAAAACATAATTTCAAATAACTGACAGTAGAGAAATTAATTTCATGTAACAGAACAAGAAAGAAGTATCTTCTTATGCACAAGGCTATTATTTTGAGATATCAGAAGACTTTTGGGAGTAAATTGTTTGTACGGAATAAAAAGATTTAAATAAAAAAGAATCAAACGGATAGAATGAAGTGCAACTTGTGGGCGATTTTTTTACCTCTTCATAGGTTTTTTAGAATAAAGTTTAAATTACTTTTGCCATGAAATTTTCATTTCATTCTTAATAATGTCCAAACTCAATTTGCCGAAAGTATACCTTACTTTCTTTTTTCTCTCATAAAGTATTTGGTTATATGTCGGTAATGCGCATTTAAGCGACATTTGATTGAAAGTGACATTTTGTGCATGTGTTTACTTTTTATGATTTTAGAGTAGGAAAAGCAAAAACATTTTTAAAAAAAGCTACACATTTCGTTACTCTTGATGAATGCTAATTACTGGTTGCCACGGAGAAAAATTAAGTCTACTAAAAAAAAACAAGATACAGATTACCATAGTAATAAAAAAACTAAACTAAAACAGCCAACATCTTTCAGAGCAGAAGTAACTGAAAAACTACAACATCATCAGTTCATCATTTTATAACATCATCTGCGAGTTAAAGAACCGTACCTCCGACGTTGTATTCTATACAGTGTCTTCATCTCTAATTTCAATCTGCTAAATATCCTTCGAAAAGAGAGGAAGAGACAAAGGCATATTTCTAAGCTCGACGTAATGCAACTTAGTCATTATAATAATCATACTTGACGTCAGTAAGATATTTTTTTACCCACTCTCTATTTAATCATAAAACATGACTCAGATCACTAATGTATTACCTCCATGGTATCCCCTAAAATTGGCACCTGGAACATCTAAATCCTTTTCTTTTTCTTCTTTATTACCTCACCACTATTTAATATTGTGTTTTAGTTTCTTGCATCTTGGATTGAACAAACCGTTTTCAGTGAAACAATGTAGTGACTGTGAAAATATGCAGTGAGTTGACGAAGTTCTTCTACTCTATATGCTCTTATTTCTGAAGAAAGAGTCACATAACAATTTCTCATTATGAAATATTAAAGCTGTATTGCAAGTATGGGCACAATGCCACGGATGTATAGTTTGTATACTATATTAACCATTAACTTCACCGAGGACTGAATAATCAGTACTAGCTTTGGCACGGAATTGACATGGACTGGATTCTCCGGCTTATGAATTTATGTATGGTATTGGTTGTACATGTCCTCGATCTCGGTCAGGATGATCTTACATTTTTGCTGAAGTGTAGGAGACAGTAAGTGAAGGTCTCTAGCTTCACTTAGTGATAAATAAGAGCATTTCGAAAGTGCGCGAGATGTTTCAAGCGAGCTGAAATTACTGAATTCTACTTTCCACAAGATTCTTCGTTCTCTGTTTCTTGTTACTTTCTCGTATACATAATATATAGAAAACAGTGCAATCATCAAAAACTTCGAACTCTAGATTTCAACGAATCTCCCCGCTTCAGACCTCCCTTCAGTCAGAAGGTCAGTTCGGACCTTCCTTCCGAGAAACAACTTTTAGGAAAATGTCTGTCTGCAATAAAGTTAACTCAAAAATGCTTTGAACTAGACGAATGAAATTTGGTATACAGCCTTAATACAAAATTTATAGATTTCTGTCAAATTTTGAGCAAATTCCAACAAGAGATTGACCATTTATCAATTTGTATTTCGAGAAATATATAACTCAAAAATGCAATGTTTTAGATATGTGAAATTTGGTATGTGAGTTTTTGACAAATGAAGTTCTGAGTCATATTTTTGTTTCAATCAGTGGGGAATAAAGCGCCTGAAATCCAAATTTAATTTTTGGATACTTTTGATCGCATACCAAGGATTACTCACCAAAACACTCGCAGTGGATCACGCGAGATATTAATAATGCTGAATTTACTTCAAAGGTTAAAATTGCGTAGCTATTGTAGGCCTGACAAAGGATAACAACTTTATTAAATAGTAAGCGATAACGTTTGGGGAAACATCTCCTGCAGTTGCTTTCATATTGATTACAGTGTTTTCAAATGCTGCAACTGTGTTATTAGCAATTATAGATTGAAACTTTTTCAACTGAAATCCTTATTCATTTCAATGAACATATCTACCCTTAACGCTACTTTTGGATTAGACATTTGTATTTCACATTGAAACTAACTTGAATTCGATGAACGGAGTGCACGAAGTAGTCAAACTCTCCCTAGTCTTGTTTCATTTTTGTCACATGTAGCAAAAGAGACAGTGTTTGTTTGTTTGTTGTTTGTTTCTTATGGCCCTTGCCACTGACAAGCCCGCTGTTACGAAGACAGCGATTTAAGCCTGAGGGGGACGTCTCTTATTTTTTATAGCAGCGCCAACTAGGGCCAAGAGTACGACTTTGCTACTCACGCATCACTCATTCGCTTGCACAACCCCTTTTTACAGGAGGGCACATTCACACATCTCACAGATAGAACAACAGAAGAACAACCCTGCCCAAACCGGGACTCGAACCCGGGACGCCCAGATCACGGGGAAGAGACAGTGTAGCGTAGTATAGTAAATATCATCGTCCTTGATCTTTACTTGTTTTGAAAAGGAAATTGCATCGTAGAAAATTTGAGACGTACAAGAAAATTTTTTTTGGGGCTTTTTATTTATTTTCTGCTTTTGCTTCGTCTGTGCCCAGATTTGTTGCTTTCCAAATAACAATTATTAGTTCAACGCCTTTCTATGGTTTTTACTTTAAAGATCAATAACCAATAATAAACCAGTGAGCATGGTCTCCACAAAACGTTCTCGCATTCGAAATTATCTTTGTTGTAAATTAAGCATTGTCACAAACTCTTTTGTGGGATTCCCAGCGAGTTCTTGTTGATGAACTCCTAGCATGCGGTTAATATACAAGCACCCGAAAATGAAGACCATGTTTTCCAACCGAGTGAAGCTAAAATTTGGAGCAGAACTGCACCTGGATCACAATATTACGCACCAAAATTCATATATTTTAAGTCATTGCATTTTTGAATGATCATATTTACATACATCAGAAGATACAAATCGACAGATGGTCAGTTCCTTAACGGATTTGCTTCCAAATGTTATAGCTTCACATTTTAGATGCTTAATCTATTGAGAAAAGTTTTCTACACAGCTATCATCATTTTGTAGTTATTACATTATCTTATATTTGGACAGTGGGACAGACAGATTTTTCCTGAATGGATTTCTCTCAGAATTTGATAGAAATCTGCAAATTCAATGTAAAGATCATATACCAAATTTCATCTGTCTTGCTTAAAATATTTTTGAATCATTGTGTCCATAGATCGATGGATCGACATGCAATTTTCCAAAAATTTAATTTTGGAATTCAGAAAGGCCTGAAACGTCGAAATTCGTCTGAATTTTGGAGGGGATTTTTGTGACGATTATAATACTTTCTTTACACTTCGCATATGAGAAAGAAAAAAAAATAGAAGTTGTAATTATAAGAGTTAGAAGTTTAGTGCTTATAACTATAACTGTGAGAGCAGTTTGTTATTTTTCTTATCATTCTTAAGAGGACATCTAAAAATACAAATCATTAAAAATTTCATTTAGTTTTTTTTTTAAAGGTATGTTACTTAAGGTATGTTTTTTTTTATCACTAAAGACATTTATATCTGAATAGTCTTTTCAAATAATCATTCTGTATAATATATTATTTATTTACATAGATAATTTTGTTTATTAATGTATATTCAAAACGTTCACAAACAAATACATTTTCTCAAACTTTTCCAATAATGGTGTGCAATTTTCTGAATTTAGGTTATTAAAGATTTATTTCTAGTGTTTTAATCCTTTAAGCTATCTCATTTTGTGTCCTCGTCAGATGAGTGAATTCTTCTCTTGTAAGTCTAGATAATTCACTTCGAGGGTTAAATTAGTAATCGCGTTAATCATGTTTAGGGCAGCTAAAACTCACAAACAACTTTTCTATTCAGTTCCCATTAACCTGTCAATAAATCTCCTGTCATTATTCATCTTTCATTTCTTCTTGTAATGTCTCGTAAGTATTGACACTTCAAGAATTATTTAAATTCCATAAGTAGCAATTAGAATGATATTTCTCGAATTGTCTTATTGTTATTGCGCCTTATCATATGGGATCCATCTGAAAGAACATTTAATTAAAAAAAATAACTTTGTTAACATTCTTTTTTTTGTATCGTCTAAAGGACAGTGATTGAATTTAATTAATAAGAAAATCTTTTCACAGCCGTAGGTGAGAAGCTTCTGGAAAGGAAGAGCAAGTGCATATAATAATAGTGGTTCCTT
This sequence comes from Argiope bruennichi, assembly GCF_947563725.1. Lineage (NCBI taxonomy): Eukaryota > Metazoa > Arthropoda > Arachnida > Araneae > Araneidae > Argiope > Argiope bruennichi. Next base: position 111,895,718 of record NC_079152.1, on the reverse strand, counting down.
TTTTTTGTAAAAATTAAAAGTTTTATTTTAATTGTGTGATATTTAATACTTTATATAATTTTATGCATTTGCGTATGATTAATGTAGGAAGAATTTGAAAAGTATTTAAGATCTCAAATGTTTATATTAGTAATGTTTTAGTGTAAATCCTAGGAGGTAATTTTTCATTTCCATTTCGAGTTTTGCATTATTTCTGTATCATGAAGAAGCATGAATTTACTTTTATTTGGATTTATTCACTGAATTTATTATTAACAAAATAAAACTATCTTTTTTTTCTGTACTCTTTGATATTTTGAATAGGATTATCAAAATAGCTATTAATCTTGTTTATGATAGTTAATTTCATACTTCAAATATCACAATTTAATTGTTGAATAAAGCTCAAGCTCCCAGAAATATATGCTAATATTTTTAAAATTTCTTATTTTAGAAAACATATATATATTCCCTTAGATTTAAAGTTTTATCAGAAATACTAAAATGATAGAAATTTTTCAGATTATATTGGACTTTTTCTCAAAGCTTAATAGCTAATTCACAATATCTAATTCTGTCTAATATGCTATTTAGCGCTGGCGGAAAGAGATTCTCGGAAGCTGTCTCCTTACTTCTAGAGCATATAAATTATCTTGATCTTTTTCGTAATTTAGAACGAACAGGTGGAGCTTAAGAAAATGAGCTTTTACAGAATGAGGATACTAAGCATTTTATTAGAAAGGCTTATACTGATCTGTTAAGACACACAGAAATTATTAAATCGGGACTTTCCTTAATAGAATAGTTCTATTAATGTTATTTGTCTAAAAGATTAAAAGTTTCATTTTTTTTCAAAATTTATCTTGTGTTGAATAATGATCATTTAGTTTCTTATCTAAAAGAACAATAATTTCAAAATATCATTAAGCATAATGTTTCAATGTTTTAATAAAATTTTCTGTAAAATGCTTTGCACATTCTAATAATTTTATGCAAATAACAAATAAAGTGGTCCAATGCAGAGTTAATAGAGATTTACTTGAATAATGTATAAAAATTGGTCCATTTGTACTTCATGCTTTTCGAAGAATAAGGAATCATTAACGATTATAAGCTTGTCGAATTTCTTCTATTACATCGCGTTCGGAAGAATTTTCGTTATTGTAAAATATTACAAAATATGATTCAAACTTTTATTGTTTATGTCACTCCAAATTCAATGAAATCCTCACACAGGAATTTGTTAACCCCGGACTGTAAGAGGACAGGAATTATTGAGAATTTACTGTATTTAAACAACGGAAAATTTTGTTAAGTTAAAAGGATTTTTGAAAAATATTCAAGATTCTTTTTATTATTTTGATCTAGAAGACTAAAGAATTCGTATAAATGAAAACAAAATTTTGCATTCTCTCATATCGCTTCACTCAGTTTCTTAAATTCTGTTTCTAATTCAAATGTTCAGATCGAATTTTATATTAAGAAACTTAAATACCAATATCATCAATTTTTCAAAGTGTTTTAAATGAATTTAATTACTGTTTTCGTAGATATAATAATATATTATTAAAAAGGGCTTTTTGAAACCAGAATCATAATTACAATAAATACTTCCTTTTAAGCTAAAGATAATTTCTTTCGAAAGAGAAATGTTGTGCAGGCAATAATACTGAACTTCCAATGTTTTTATAATCTTAGTTAGATAAACAGAGACTAATTGAATTGCAGACGATGCTTCTAACATAAAAAAATGTCTTTTGCAAATTAAAAGTAATTTTCAACATTTGTTTTTAGGATGATAATATTTTTTATCTGTAATTTCCGCGATGTAAAAATTCTTTCAAATCACTTTAGAAGGCAAACCACTGGATTTAGAGCTTACAAATTTGATATGTAGTTTTATTTTTGAGATGTAGGAGACCACTGAAAATTGAGTTTTCAAAATTTCAGTGAGACTTTTAATGCAGCAAATGTTTTAATGTCCTAAATAACCTCGGAGCGTATTATGTAACAAAAGACATATTTATATTTCTTAAAAAAAAGCTTCTCATTCTAAGAGTTTTAGTTCCTTAATTTTAGTAAATTTTGAGTTCTCAGTTTAATTTCCTTTTACGTAATTTTGAATAACGTACTATAAATGTCTATTGAAATAGATTTTTACCATTGTTTGTACCTGAATTGGGCAATGGTCTGTTTAATTTGAAGTCGGGTTTCACAGAATAATATTTAATTTAATAATTAGTAAGTTTATTTTTCAAAAATATTTAACTTTGATTCTTTAATCTCATAAAATTATGCCATTTCATGAGTTTGTTAGCTTGATTTAAAAGCATGGTCGAAATAGTGTTATAAAAAATAAAGATGATAAAAAAAAATGAGTTTTACATATTTATATTATCATTATACTATGTTCTGAGTTACAAGCAACAATAATTCAAGCCTGCAATAAAACATTTAAAATAAAGAAACAGCCATTGACCGAAAACCCAACTTGGTGGACAAACAAATTAGAAATAGAAAAGAAAAGAATTAAGGCATTGAGGCGAAGGGCCCAAAGATCAAGTTCGGAGGAAAGATCAGAAAAATATTTGCAGTGGAAGACAGAAGCCAAAAAATATATGAAGAAAGTCAAGAGAGCCAAAAATGATGGTTGGAAAGATCTTTGCACTGAAGCTGCAAATCCATATGGGAAACATTTCAAAGCTGCCTTTAGGAAAACAATTCATCCATCTCAACTAACAGTCTTGAACAATATCAGTCCAGAAGGAGGACACCAAAAAATAGCCCAGGATATATTAGAACAAATTTTTCCATTCCCAAATTCAATCCCATCTTTAACACATGAAATCACCACCCCCCCTAATGATTGCCCTTTCACTGAAAAAGAAATAGCACAGGTCATTGATAATCTCCCTCATGGAAAAGCACCAGGATATGACGGTATCGATAATCTAATTCTGAAAACAATAAACAAAAAATTTCCAACCCTCTTCAAAGAATATTTTAATAAATGTCTTTCACTAGAAAAATTCCCGGATCCATTTAAAATAAGCAATATCATCCTATTTCAAAAAACTGGAAGAGACCCTAAACTAGCCACGTCATACAGACCAATAGCTCTCTTACCTACTATAGGAAAAGTTCTAGAAAAATTACTCACACAACGTCTTATTTGTTTTCTAGAATCAAATAAACTCATCAACAATAACCAGTTTGGATTCCGTGAAGGAAAATCTATAGATGCTGCTCTTAAAAAGCTTGTAGAAAAAATTTATGATGGAAAAAGGGAAAAAGACAATATTCTGGTACTTTCAGTGGACATCAAAGGGGCATTTGATAATATCCAACACCATTCAATAGTTAAATATCTAGATAAACTCCAATGTCCCCAAAATTTAAGAAACATCTTTGAAAACTTGCTACATGCCAGAAAAATAATCCTCAACACTCAAGAAGGCTGGGCCATAAGAGAACAGAAGCAAGGCTGCCCCCAAGGATCGTGCAGTGGTCCAGCTCTGTGGAACTTGGTGGCGAACGATCTGCTTAGTAAAATCTGGCCTGCCCATACAACTATCCAAGCATTCGCCGATGATTTTGTTCTGGTCATTAAAGCCAAAACAAAAGAAAATCTAAGACAAAATACTCAAGAATCAATAGCACAATTCGTATCCTGGGCTGACATAAACAATCTAGAAGTGTCCACGGAGAAATCCAACTTTATTCTGTTTAGTAAATGGGTAGCAGGACCCAGAATCTATTGGCAGGGAGAAAGAATAAAGCAGACTCACGCCATTAAATACCTAGGTGTCCATATTGATGATAAATTGAATTGGAATACCCACCTCAAGCATTTAGCATTGAAAGCGCAACAACAACAATTCAATTTTCTCAAAATAGCTGGCAAATCCTGGGGAATAACACTTCGACACAGAAACATTTTGTACAAGACAGTCATTGAAAGGATGCTTGCACACGGAGAAGGAGTTTGGTGCCTCCACCCAACGGTTAGATTAGCAAGAAAGCTCTCTTCCATCCAAAGAGGCTTTCTGCTAGCAATTACGGGAGCATACAAGACCACGCCTACCGCAGCACTTCAGGTTATCCTTGGCTTGCCACCACTTCATCTGCAGCTTCAGATGATGGCAAGAATGACTGAACTGTATAGACTTCGTGGAATCGTACATGATATGCCACACATCAGCTCATACGAATATGAACACAGAGCTACGGGATGGACGTCACATCCTTCCAAACATCTCCAAGCACATCAAATTTCGTTGGAGGATGGTGGATCTCAGAATTTAATACTCGGGATCTATACCGATGGATCAAAGACCTCAGCAGGAGTTGGGGCTGCATTTTGTGTTGTGCAGGATGCAGTGGTTATACACCAGTGGTCAACCAGCCTATTGAAAGAAAATACGGTCTTCCAAGCTGAATTACTAGCACTCAATAGAGCAGTCAAATACGCAACCTCTCTTCCTACATCAGATCCCATCACAATTTACGTCGACAATAAAGCAAGTATACAAGCCTCAAGTTCACCAAAATCTAATAGCCAATTAGCAAGAGATACATTCACCCTTCTACTTGCAAATCCTCACATTAAAATTTCATGGATCAAGGCACATGTAGGCTATGAAGGGAATGAAGCGGCGGACAAACTAGCCAAAACAGCGGCTAATGCTAATCAAGATCGGAATGTAATGAAGCTTCCAAGATGTCATCTGAAGAACATCCTCCAAACCGATATGATGACAAGATGGCAAAAGGAATGGGAAGAAGGCGAAACAGGCCGCTCCACATTCAACATAATACCGAAAGTTTCTCTCTACGCGACCAACTGGAACAGAGCGGATGTCCTTTTCTTCACTGGACACGGCCCATTCCCGACATACCTACACAGATTCCACCTGGCCAACTCTCCTTATTGTAGCTGTGGGGAGATAGGATCCCCAATTCACTATGCCACCGAATGCCTACTGACTCTCTCATGGCACATGAGGAAGCCAGAAACAAGTCTCGAGGAAGAATGGTACAGGAGAGTTGCATCGAATACCCTTTCACGCGGCAAGATCCACTCCATAGTAAACCATATTCATAAATACCAAGACCTCTTCAAGACAACACAATAGCTGAGACCAAAATGCCACTTATCAAAATCAGCCGAAATTATAACTTCAAAAGTCCCTCAAAAGTGCAGTTCTGACGAAGGAAATCAAAACCACAGGACTCAGAAGGACGTTACAGATTTCTGACCTTTCAGTGATAATTTATATGCTTATACATATCATATAGATGTTCTCAATGTAATTTATCAGTTTTTTCAGTTAGTAATCTCGTTTCCCTGTAAGTTGAACCCATAGTGACCATTTGTTTAAGTATCCTTGTCCCCTCTATTCGGTTATTACGTCACCAAAAAATTAAATACAGTCGTGTAGGATTTGACACCGTTGGGATTCTCTCTGGAGAACCCTGGATGGTCTGTCGTCTCTTTCTTTCTACCAACATTTTCTTTCTTTCTTTTCTTTTCTTTTTTTTCCCTTCCATCTTGTGCTCATCCAACTGGTTAGATAACTTAGTGTTATAGGTACCGGGGGCACAGGATGGCGTTATGTTATGTTAGACGCTCGAACTTCCTTTTATAAAATTCCTGTTTAGGTAAAATAACAATAAGAAAAATTGAACCGAAAACAAAACCACGAAAAAGAATCGATTCCAAATAACTGAAAAAAGAAAATATCGTTTTACGCATCGATGCCGTTCTTTCACGATTTCGGAAATATTTTTGGACGCAAAATCGTTTGCAGAGAGAAAAAGCGTTCAATAAGGAAAGAGAATAAGCTGTTTTATTTACTGATGCAATAAAGTGTTACTTATTGGCAACTACTTTTTTTTCTTATCTTGTATGGGCCAATGGGATTTACGTTACAGTAATTATGGATGTCTGTTTTCATTCGATCCTGCAAAAAAAGGTAATTTTTCGAAAATAGCTGTATTTCTTGTTTCCTTTATAAAGTATTTCTTTGATGAAAATTGGTTGGGCTGTAAGACCGCGATGCTCATTTCAACAGCTTAGTTGTAAAGCTTTGTTTCGTATGTTTTTCTATTGGTTTAATAATAATAATAATAAAAATGAAAAAAAAGCAAGTTGGAATTATTGGTTGATTTCCGTTAATCCTACACAATGTAAATCGTTGGCTTCCAAAAAGCAGAATAGCAATAACACATTTTATAAAGAACCGAATAATGAAAAAAAATTTTGATTATAATTTCTGCAATAGAATTGGAGGGAAATCGATTTGGTAATATTCGTTCTACATTTCATATATGCCTAATTGATTATGTAGAAGTGATTCTGGCTAAGAATTTTAGAGATTTTTTGGCGGATTAAAAATATTGATATGGATAAAATACGGACATTAAAATCAAAATTAATTAATGTTTGAATTTTGGAGCTGTATGGCAATCTCATTGTTATAATCTATAGAAAAGGTATAACTAGTTCTACAGAAAATATTTTAAACTGTATTTATTGCAAGCTAATTCAATAATTTTTGCGATTTAATTGTCATTGGGATCTCTATTACTTATCAAAGAAAATGTTTTTGAGTCACTATTAGAAAATTACAGAGAGAAGAGGTGAACGTAGATTCAATGTTCTTTGGAGAATAAAATTGCCTATTTTGAGCAAATCATTTGAAATTTCACGAAACATTTTAAAACTTGAGCTATGTATTGGCGATTTACTTGGGAGTTTCTGAAAATATAATTTCTTAAAAATGTTTTTTTTACCATCCTAAAATGCAATTTATAAGAATTCACTGGCACTACAATAATATACGGTTTCCCTTAATTTCAAAACATTTTTAATTGTGATTTGTAATAATACATTCGATTGTTGTAAGTAAAGTCAAACGATTCCACTGGTTTATCAAATCTTTGAATCGTATGTTTTCCTTATTAAAAAATAATTTCAAAGTTATTGGTAGTTTTTGCGAATTGATCGTCGGTTTCCTGATACATATTTTATTAATATAATATTTTGCCTAACACTTTTTAAAAACTTATTTTTAAATTTACTTTTTTTATTTCTGCATTACTTTTTTTATTGACGCTATTATGCAATTGGATTTTCATTACTTCATCAAGGTTTTCAGACAAATATTTGTTTTCTATCATTTTAAATTAAAGTATGCAACTTTTATTGATTCGTTTCTATATTTAATGAAAAGCGGTTTAAAAATTATGTTCCCTAATATATGATAGATTCATTATATAATTGCGCCCTGGAGCCCATTTTTTAATATAACAAAATAATTTTTTGCAAGTTATAATTTATTTTTGAGTAATAATTTACGAAAATGCGTACTTTATAATTAGTTTATAATTGATTAAATGAAGCCCTGTCGCAAATTCCTTGTTAAATTTTCGCACATTTAATCTTTTTAATATCTCCCTACTTTTTGAATTAAGTTACTGAAATTGTATAAAGGGCGAACTACACGAGTTATAGTTAAAGCGATTAATTAGTTATTATTAACTATATCCGTAATTAATATTAAAATTAACGGATGAATATGAAAAACTGATCGATGACTTTGACTGTTTGTTATTAATAATAACAACTAGTTGTTAACCTGGCTGTTGTTATTATTAATATAAATTAATCGCATTTATCGTAACATATACATAAAATACGAAAGATATTTCGGGCATGTGAATGTCTATACAATTTACAATATCCATTTGCATATAATTGATATCTAATATCGAAATATTATTAGATGTAGTACTACACTTTATATTCTTAAAGAGATTGTATAGTGTTGCCTAGAGTTTTGTCAAATACTTTTGGGGGATTTTATAAATATTTTTTTTTGAATCTGAGTATATGTATACGTGATATTATATACAACAAAATATACATTTTTTTTCGATCGACTGAACCCAAATACAATTTCAATCAAAGGTTCACATATCAGATTTCATTTATTTAAGATATTATGTCAATGCATAATTGCGTATACATGCAAGCGATATTACAGACTGACAGGTGAACAACATTCCTACCGATCTTTTCAAAAATTTTCCAAAAATTTACATATTAGATGATAAAACCGTGATTAAAATTTTACTAATTTTAGTTATCGGTATTCTGAGTTATCGCGTTTACAGGCACGCGACGGAATAGACTTACAGACCCTTACAAATTTGTCTCAAAATGTGATGAAAATGAAAAGTTTAAATATTAAAACTGTGAACCAAATTTCATCCATTGTATTATAATGATTACGTATCAAACTTCATTGGTCTGGGTCAGAGCACTTCAGATTTAAATTCTTCACAGAATGTATAGTTTCAAAAATGTGTTTTTTCAGACTCAAGGAAAATTGAGGATGCAGACTCTTCAAAATGTCGAATTTTAATTTTTCGTTGATATGTTTTTCTTCGTATGCGAAAAAGTAAAACGTTCTCTTTCAAATCATCAGTTGATAAAAATAAATCTTGAATAAGTTTATGTAATATCAATGCACAATTATGAAAATCTCACACGTAATGCACTATATTTTTTATTCAAAAACGAAATATTTATTTTAGAAATCTTTTTCGGATATTCTTTTTTACATAAAAAACGGAGGATTTTTAACATTATGAAACGTGGCAGACTAAAAAGCATTTACATCCTGAATAGCAACAAAATAAACTCTATTCGAATTTGCGTATTTCGGTTTTTCTTATTTTTGCTTATGATTCGTACAGAAAAAAATGTTCAGAAATATATTTCTGGGATTCGAATTACTTATGCACAGTGACGTTTCTTATGGCGCGATGCTCCTTTATATATACAATCTGCCAACTGCATCACACTTTGTATATCTTTCAAGGAAACCGTTGCTGTGGCGACCGACGGAAAGCCTGATTGAATAAGGATGAACCACTATTTCTACTCTGAAGCATACTAAATTTGGTAGGTGATAGGGAATTTTTACTTGATACTAAATATTGTTTTTGTGAAGCATGTTCTTCATGCTGATTCTTTCGTTCATTTTAGGAAATTTAGGTTTGGCAATAAATGAATTTTGATGACGATTAAAAGTACATTTATTGAAAGAAAGAGCTTAGCAGATGAGGCAAAGAAAACTATAAGCTTTATTTTTGAGTAAAAAAATTATTCACAGCTTTTGGAAATAAAACAAATGTAAGAAAGAAGGATTGAAAACGTTTATAAATTTGAAAATATCTATGTTTTAATGATGAAAAAATAGATGTTTTTTACTTTTAATCATCATCATCAAAAGAAATTAGATGAAGCTGCTTTTTTGATATTTGGAGATATATGATTTATTTTTTTGATATTTGATATAAGACACCATGAATAAAATGGTTTCTTTTATTTTAATGATTTATTTTATTCAAATCGTAGTTTTCAACATTTAAATATTTACCAGACGTCACATCAGTTTTAAAAAAATTCTATAATATTACAGATTAATTTCAATTACAAATAAATTATTACAAATAAATACAAAATTGTATTACCAATTAGTTCTCCGCGAATATTCGTTATATTTGATTTTATTTAAATCTCTTATGTGTAATTTGACGTTCGTAGTTCCCTCAACAAAATATTTTGAAGCACCAAATGAGGATAGACATTAACGTTGTGAAATTTTAATTATCTTACACCTATTCTGTTTTTTTTATATATGAACTTCCTAATAGAATCATGATATCATAGAAACCTATAAATGCAAATATCTGGATAATGAAGTTCACTTTGCGTTGTTTCAATTGCGTTGCGTTTTGTGGTAATGAAATAAATTTCCTTTTCCGATTTTTACACAAATAATAAGTAAACTTTCTTTCACAGTATAAAAAAATCATATGGTTAAATATTTGATTAAACAATGAAAAAGATTTTAATTTATTGTAATAATGAATTCTATGGTTGAGAATTAAGTAAAAAAATGTTTTTAAAACACTGCCAAAGTTCAGGAAGAAATTGCGACAGCTAAATTTGATATTATTAAAATACCCAATTGTTAAAATTTTAAAAATGTATAAAAATTGGTTCTATGCAATAAAAACGTAACAATAAAATTTACCAGAAATTATTGCAGAAAAACACCAAAATCTCGATAAATTAAAAAAATATTTTTAAAAAAATCGGTATAAGGTGTACATTTCCACCATATTTGTACCAAATTTGGTTGTTCCATGTCAAATGGTTTACTTCTCCTCCACAAACATTGTTAGAAATAAACCCACAATCGTTACCTTGCAGAACTTCCTCAAACTGCCGTATACTTTTCTCTTTTTCACTTGAAAGGGGTAAAGGAATGGGACTACATTAAAACAATGCACTATTTATTTTGACGATTTATATTGTTACAAACCTGTAATTTTGCTTCCCAGTACGACTATGTCCTCGTAAGAAAGACAGGATGTACGATCTGCCTGTGCGTGCTGAGCGTCAATGAATTCAGAGCTTGGCGACCATTAGGCGACTTGGCGATGTATCTGGCGACTTTGGCGGCAAAATGGATCATACTGGAAAGTTTGAGAAGTTTCACGATCCATCCAGAACCGAGATACACCCAGAGACGTCCTGATTGGTCTGAAGATTCTAGCCCCGCCTCCCGGAACTATAAAAGACGGGCACACTGAAGCTGCAAGGAAAAAGTCGTGGTGTGAGAAGTAGCGAGTCGGCAGCTAAAGCGAAGCTCCCAGAAACCCCTCTCCTGCTGGATTCTGTCTATCCGCTTCGTGTGCTGCTGTCTACTGAAGTGTGCTACTGTCGTCTACTGTGTTCGTCTCTGCTGTACATAGTTGTCGTCTTTGTGCTGTCCTGTCTTCGTGTAAATAAACGTCGTTGTTTTTTTTCTACTGCTGATTGAGCGTTCTCCACACCATATAACCCCCACTATCCAAACGAACCCGGAAATTTCGTAACAATATTCTTCTAATTTTATTATTAAGTTTCTAATTTTGACTTTCTAACATTTTCTTTTAGCTCACTGCAGGTTTATTACAGCCTCCGTAAATGTTTATATGTTCTCAATAAAAAATTAACGCATAAACGGTTATGGAAAGATTATCAACTAAAAAATATTGTTTGCAACCAATATGAATCATTCATCTTTACACACTATTATGTTGAATAAATATTTTCCAGCTAATATTTTTTAGTGAAAGATAAATCTTGATTGGTCAATCACTATAAACTCTCCAATCGAAATCGAAACTTGGAAATTTAATGAAATACATTATTTAAAACACACAAGAGAATTAATTACTTTAAATCGTTGTTTTCTGAAACTCAAAATTGACTTCCTGGGAACAGAAAATTAAAAAAAAAAAAAAGAATGACAGGAGCAACTCCAATCCTTTTATAATTTCTAAAAATCTAAATCATTATTTGTTAAGAGATTTTTATTTGAATGTTCGTTTCATTTTTAATTTATAATGTGGCTGAGCAACATTTAATTATCAGACTACTTTTTCTTTTGCCAAAAAAATAAAAATAACCCAGATAATCATAAAAACATTATAGAAGCTTTCAAATATTTCATAAATAATTTTTAAAATGTTCTGTACCAATAAAAAACACTTCTAAAGCAGCAATAAAGAGGAAATACTATATAAATTTTAAGTTCTAAAATTCCATGTTAAAATGAAACTATTACAAAGAAAGCCTAGAAACTAAATTAAAATAAATAGATTTGCTCAGTAAAAGGTCTCAGGCTTAGTTAACTTAAGATTTCGCTTCAATCTTATATTATTTCATTTCCAAAGCTTTATTGAAGATCACTGACAATGTGAACTGTGAATGGATTGTATTTACATTCAATAGCTTACTTTCTCAACAATGGCTTTCCGAATGAAATGAATAAGGTTAAATTCATACCAGTTGCTTAGTTGCAAGTAAACAGCCTTTGAAATCACCCATATTTGTCAGAAGCATATTTTTCTTTTATTTAAAAGAATGATTTGTTTCTTAGAAATCTGTTTTGAATTTCTACAAAAGAATAGAAGTGAAATAAAGGAAGAATGGAATACAATTCTTCTTAAAGTTAAGAAAAGTATTTAAATCTTCTAGGATGTACCAGATTGAAAACCACCATTTACACTTTCAATCTAGCTTTAAAAAACAATTTCAATCTACGCATTCCGGCTGCTATTTTGGTTATTTATATTTTTCACAAGCAGAATCCATGAATTTTTTTTCAGGCATCTCTGGGGCCCGGATTACTTATACACAATGATGTTTCTTAAGGCCCTGCGGTCTTTTGTATATATAATCTGAAAAACATCTCACTCTTAGTATACCTTTCAAGGAGACTGTTACCTTGACGACTGACAAACACCGGTAAGCCTGATAGTATAAGAAAATACATTATTTTTGCTCCAACGAGGATTGGTCAAATATTAGAAAACTTTTCAGTGTGAACTTTTATTTATTATTTTTGTGGAATATGCGCTGCCTTCTTATTATTTTGCATCTTCCACATTGGGGGCACTTTAAATTTGAGGATGAGAAAGAATCTTCCGAAATGGTGATTGGTTCTCGCCACCCAGGTGGATACAAAAATGTTGGGAATCGGCTACCTCCGACTATGTCTGGACGTGCTTCCCACGGGAAAGGTTGTACCGTGCCCGGTAATGGTTCTTAAGATTCAACCTTAGTTCTCACCAATGCTGTCATGACGGTCTAGTCAGTCAGATTTTAAACATATACCTTAGTGGCACATCGGAGTAGAAAGCTGCGATTATTATTTTGTCGCTAATGATGATAAGGCAGATGGTCATTAAATAAACTGTGATAAAGTTTATGTGCATAATCTTTGAAAATTCAGGAAATTCGTATTTAAGTTTTACTGATGGGAAGTAAAATAAAACTTTTTGTGGAAAAATAAATATATTTGATTATTTTGGTAAACAAAAAAAAGTAGATAGATGGTAATTTTTTAAAATATTTTTGAAATATAAATTTTAAAAATTGTTTGTTTATTGGTGTTTATTCTCTCATTTTTGAAATGGACTCATCAGAAAACAGAAATGTGGCTTTAATTTATCGCACTGATTCTACAATGTTTACTTAAATAATTTTAATGTACAAATACATTTTATTCCCCCTAAAAATGTTACGGAATTTTAAGTTTTGCTGATATGTTTGATCTTTATTTATAAAAGATGGAATTTCTGTTTATAATCAGAACTATTAAAAATATTCTTTTGTATGAAAGAATTTGTTAAAATCTGTACTACTATTATAAATGTGAAAGTTTGGATGGATAGATGGATGGATGGATGTTTGTTTGTCAAACACATCAGAACGGCTGAACGGAATTAGATGAAATTTAGCACAGAGGTAGATAATAGTCTGGAATAGGACATAGGTTACTATTTATTCCAGTTAATTCAGTGGTTATTTTTTATTAATTAAAAACTAACTTTCCCGCCAAAAATCTGAAACCAAATCCCGCCAAAAATGAATAAGGCTTCAGTTTTTTCCCCCACTCTAATTAGGTTAGGCTTACCGTGTTTTCGACCGAATATTTCAATCGATTCTATTTATTTTCTTAGTGTTTGATGAATTTAAAATTAAACATTGTTAATTAATCTTTCTTTTGGATTCATTCTGAAGTACTTTTAAATTAAAATAAAACATGAATTAAGGAAATTGAAAATATCTAATTTGTATTGCGTTACCCCAACTGGCGTAGAAAATTCACGCATTTGCGTTACGCCAACTGGCGTTGAAAATTCACGCATGCGCAATGTGTTCTGATTGTTGACAACTGTGTTTCCATTTTAATTGAAAGTTTAAAAATTATGTGTATTATACTGTTGTAGCTATCTCAATTTCGATCGATAAATAAAATAGACTTGATTTTAAGGAAACACGGACTTGATTTGCTGATTTGTTTTATTTCAGGTATACTATGTAAATAAATTGTTTTTAGGTTAGTTGAATGCTTTTGTAATTAAATTGTATTTATATCTATATTACTATTATAAATGTGAAAGTTTGGATGGATGGATGGATGTTTGTTAGTCAATCACGCCAGAACGACTGAACAGAATTGGATGAAATTTAGCTGAGAGATAGATTATAGTCTGGAATAGGACATAGGCTACTATTTATTCCGTTTAATTGAGTGGTTAATTATTTATTAATTAAAAACTAACTTTCCCGCCAAAAGTCGCTAAATGTGTAAAGCTTCAGGTTGTTTTTTTCCCCCACGCCAATGAGATTAGGCGTGATTAGACTTAACATGATTTTGACTTATTTCAAACGATTCTGTTTATTTTCTGAGTGTTGGATATATTTAAAATTAAACAGTGTTAATTAATCGATCTTTCGGATTCATTCTGAAGTACTTTTGAATTAAAATAAAATAGAATAAAGGCAATTAAAAATTTAGAATCTATATTGCGTTACCCCAACTGGCGTAGAAAATTCACGCATTTGCGTTGCCCCAGTTGGTGTTGAAAATTCACGCATGCGCAGGAGTAACAAAAGATAAAGCCATTGATGCTATAAACTCCAATCTATTTCCACGCATACGAAGGCGCGTGTAAAAGCTAGTATTACATAAAGAAGATATTATCCTATCCAAACAGTAAATATACTAACAATATAGATGAATGTGTATGTATGTTGACGTTCTAAAACAAAACCGTTTGACTAATACTATCTCAATTAGTCATCTATATATTATACTAGCTGACCCGGCAAACGTTGTTCTGCCATAAAAATTATTTCTAGGGAATATTTTGGTTGTTAATTAAAAAATAACGAATGTCTTGTAAGTGTGTGGAATGGGATCTATGACAGAAAGAGGATTGGAGCGCTGTAGACGATGATCGCCGATAAAAACAAAAAAAGCACCAACCATTCATTTTCTCAATACAATGTATTTCATTAACGTAACGAACATATACATTGTTTTATCTCTTAAAAGTTAAACGTAAAGTGAAAAAAGTAATATATTTTTTTATCCTAAAGTATAAAAATGAAATAAAGAAAATCAATATTCATTTCGAATAGCAATTGAGTGTACGATATTTTATTGTCAGTCCGTCTTTAGCCAACACAAATAAGCTCGATGATTTGCCCACGCGAGAACATGCCACGTGAAAAACATGGTGTGCCCAAATCTAAGCTGCTAACAGGCATCGTTTGGCCTTGCGACTTATTGATTGTCATTGCGTGTACCATAGGAAATTGAACGCGTTTGAATTCAATTGACACGTCTGTGAGAATCATTGGAATTCGTGGTAGCAAAACATTTTCGGCTCGGAATTTGCCATTCAAAATGGTGGCTTCGATAACGTTTTTCATCAGTTTTTTAATGACCAATCGTGTGCCATTGCACACTTGTGGTGGGTTCAAATTCAGAAGTAAAATAACCGGAGATCCAACTTTTAGTCGTAGAAGGTGTGGTGACATGCCTGACCCATTGAGTTCAAAAACTGTTGGATAATTAACAGCTTCGTTAGGATAGCAAACTGTATGATACCAAGTCACCTGGCAACGCCTGCTGTATCTTGAAATTTAAATTGTCGACGTCCACATTTTTTGCTAAAAAAATGGCTCTTTCTGCCATCCACGCATGATTTATGTATTTTGTGTGTACATCGGGAAATATGCGGCCAATGAGAGCATTTTGCGAATCAACGATAGAGCAGAAATTAGTCGGCAATTTTATGCATCCAGTATTTTCATAGACAGCAACTTTTTCATCGCCGATATCTAACAATTGATCCGAGAATGTGTCAGCAAATTGATCTTGTAGCATTTGGACGCGCATGTTTATTTTTAGCTGGACTTTTTCAGCATCACACCAGAGTGGCGATGATATCATCAGCGTACGTTTAACGTGGAATGACGGGATAGGGACACCCTAATTACCTAGCGTCATGAAATATACTTTACGACCTATTCTCATACCTACCAAATACACATAAAAAATTTCATAAAAATCAGTCGAGCCGTTTCGGAGGAGTACCAACACAAACACCGAGACACAAGATTTTTATATATTAGATATTATGGCCTCGTGAAGCCTGAAAAGAACTGGTCTATCATTTTCTGATTATTTCTGTTTCACTCCGTATTAATGCAAAGTGTTTGAGTTTGTGCTTCTATTTTGCTGTTGCTCTAACCTAAATTTAAGAAGTTGACAATCATTCATTATCAAATTATTGAAGAACTGAATGTTACTGCAAATAAGGCGGTAATTTATCGAAGGTGTCTACCGAATTACAATGAATATTTTTTAAACAAGTTCCATAAAATTTTAAATTCTTTCGTTGTAATTTTCACGACAATTTTATTTTATTTCACTTTAAAAAATCAATATAAAAGAATTAATAATCTTCTTAATTTAATGGAAGAATTTATAAAGAATTTACAGAAGCACAACAGGAGTAACAGGAGCATTAAAAGAAGTAACATTGATTTGACCCCCCTCCTTTCCACACACTTCACTATTATTTCTTATATTTTGCACATACAATATCACCAGGCAAATGGATTTAATTAAACCAACTGCGTTAGCAGAACATATTTTTCCCAACTGAGCAGCTAAATGGATTTTTTTTCATAATGAAGCAAATGATTTTTAATTCAAGATTTTATTTATATAGCTTTCTTACTGGAACATTATTTTATCTTACTAAGTATAATTTTTGTTTAAAAATATTCATTTTGGATTAGTTTTTGAGTATTATTTCTGAATCCAATTTTATCCAACTTAAGATTTTTGAGGAAAATTTTCTTAGGACTTTCATTGTTTTTGTTTGTTTTCGATAATACTTTTGTAAACATCCCATCCCAATCACTGATGAAGTTAAATAGAATACACAAGATTTTTTTCTATGAATTATCTGCCTTCTTTTCATTCATTGTGAGATGGTAAAATTTTTCATAAAAGCTCTCAGCTAAAATTACTATCACTGCATCGTCCATTTTGGATTAAATGGTTGAAATATGATATTTATTTAAGATGATTCAGACAATCTTACATAGTTCAAAGTACTTTTCAAATAAAAAGATTTTACAATATTAAAATTCCAAAGACATGCCAGATTAAATCTTGATTGAGTAGTTTTTCATGTCATTCTAGTCGAATCAAATATTCTTCCGCACATTACAGACGATTTTTTTTAAACATAATAATATTTTCAAAGCATAATTCGAAATTTATATTTGCTTTTCTTTAAAAACACTTTTAATAGTATTTTGTTAGAATATAATTTTTCATTAAAAATCTGATCATAAAATTATGATCTGAATTTCATTCATATAAAGACTGTAGCGGTTACATAACTCTATTACCTGCTCTTTTGATACAACAGATGGCGTTACCTTATTATCCTCAAGGTATATTTCCCATGATCCTTTTTGGAGTCAGTATTAGATTGTATTCTAAGTGAGTGTTGCATATTTTCGTGTTCGTGTTTGCTTTGTCTTGTGAAATGTGAAACTTAGAAAATAATTAAATAACTGTTTCTGAAACTCGTCTATTATTTTCATCTATATCATAATGAAGTTATAAAAGTCTCGTCTCTCTACAAGATGCGTTTAATACATAAATATTTAAAATTTCTTCACTGTTATTTAAGAAGGATAAATGTGAATTTAATGAAAATTGAAATTAATGCTAATATAAATTTCATTTTTCTTTGCTTGCTTCAATATTAAATATTTTCAAATAATGCGAGCGTATGGATAAATTTAATAGCAAAAATGTATAGTTGTGATGTTGCAAAATTACTATGGCATTAGGAAGATTTGATGATACAATAATATTGTAAGGACACTTGTTCTAACTTGGAGCAGGCTGAATGACTCAGTGCTAGAATGCTATGAACTGAAAGAGATTTTTTGCTGGTTCATATCTGACTGCATGCAATTTGCCATCTGTTATTTCTCGTTTGTTCTAGAATGTTCTTATAATTTCTGTATCGTTCTAAATCTTCAAGATTCGAGTCATTTTCGTCTTGTGGATAAAAACAGATGTAAGGTTTCTCGAATGAAGCCTCGAGTTGAGATTAGCGAATGTTATTTTTGACAAAATAACACACGATTTATTTATGCTAACTTCAGCTTCGCGACAATATGATGAGTTATGAAAATAACCGAATAACTCAAAAAAGAAAAAAAATGTCACAAAACAAAGAAATGCACTTTAAAAATTAATTGAAAAAAAAAGAATTAATTGTTAGAATGCTTAAATAATAAATTTTTTAAACTCTAAGTAAATCTAAAAGTTTCTAAGATGTTAAAATAAGAGTAATTACAAATACATATTTCATACATAATAATTGTTGTTTTAGTTTAGTTATATTAATGTCCCGTTTGAAGCAATACTAGGGCTATTTTGGGACATACTTCGTAATTTTGAACCGCGGTCAGATGACGAGGACAACACCTGAGCTGGCACCCCCTCTCCACACCAACGGGGGGACGTTTGGTCAGGACGGATTTAATGTGTAACAGACCCCCTTACACGACGGTTCTCGAACCTGAAACCCTCCGGTTCCGACGCCGAGACCTTACCACCAGGCCACCGCGGCCCTAATAATTGTTGCTGCATTTTATAAATATTAAGGCAATCTGTAAAATATCTAAACGAAGTGTGAAACTTTTTTTTAATCTAAAGCATTATTTGAATAACGTGAACATTATAAAACGAAGAATGAATTTTAATTAGAATAGGAAAAGGTGTCTAATTTCTAGAAACATTCTATTGAAAATAATATAAATATATAAAAGAACAGTTGATAGATTGAGAGAGATAAAATCATAATAAGATAATAATAAATATATTTTTAAGAAAATCATTGCTTAAATTGATAATACTCTATTCTTTATGTAGGCAGTTGTTCTCTATTGCGTTGTCTGAAAATGAACAAGCCAGATTATGCTTTAAATACGATGGTATAATATTTCTTTGTGGATATAAAATTAACTTAAGATTCATTAACACATTAATAAATTCAGTAATAATTCAATTTTCTTTCATAACTTCTCCTTACAAGCATTTAATATTTCAAGCGTTTACGAATTATACTAATTAGTATAGCTTACACTATTAATATAATAGATTAATGTAACTTGATAGAGACTTAACAAATGACTACACTTGACGTGTTTTCATTATGAATAACTAATTAGCGAAGTAACCGGCATTGTTTGATCTTTTTAGTATCAAAACATTATAGGAGATTGTAAACGTAATTATATTGTTAGTAATAGTTTATCGATGGAATAATTGCCTTAAAGAATCAACTTTTTCATCCAAAGTATTGTTTTTCCTGATTGTTTAGCTACAATATGCAATGCATAAATATTTAAAATTTTATATTTGCTGTCTCATAAGATTAAAAAATATAAATTTGAGGAAATTTATTATCATCAAATATTTATATACCTTTATACCCAAATATACCTTTATTATCAAATTTATGCGAAAATGAACTATTATTCCTGTGCTGAGTTTATTTTTGTTACAACTAATGCTCATGGAAGGACAAATTTAACTGAAAACATTTACAACTAAGACTTAATTATGCAAACTGGATGAAAAATTATATAATGATTTGCTAATCTAAACCAAATAGCCTGAAAAGAAATAGTTTAAAAAAAGACAAGAAAATTATTTTTTAAAAAAACTGTTAACTGTCAGAATGTTTAAATAATAAATTTTGCAATCTTAAGAAAAACAACTAAAGAAAATCAAAATAAGGGTAATAAAGAAAAACAAGAGTTGATTTTATTTTTTCAGATGAACTAGATGTGATTCGTGGTCAGTACTTCAATCTGCATCAGATATCTATCATATTTTAGAAATAATCCATCAAAGGGTTGGTCGCCTTTTGTTCTCTTCTATACCTCTCAGCAATATATCGAAAATTTAACAAAACAAGGAGATGAATTTAATGTATGATTACCATATGTAAATTTCTGTCCTACTTTGAATCAAATATGTCAGAAATTAAACTGTTTTATCTGCTTGTCTGGCCCTACATCACTGAATGCAATAACTTAAAACAAAGGGAATGCACTTGATGGATTAAATTTGGTACATTGCCTTGACATCAAAATCATAGATGAGTATCAGATTTTGAATAAAGTTCTTGTAGTAAATAAGCAGTCATCACGTGCATTTACTGTTTTATATCATTGATACAATGGATTCTTTTTCTCAAGAAGAAGTTCGTTCACAAAAATTAAGTTTTCTGAAAGTAGATTGCATGAAAGCAGATATTTCAGTGACTGGATTATTGCTACCGAGAATCGCAGATTAAAGTTTCAGCAAAATTAAATTGTGCCTAAGTAGAGGGTGTTTTTTACTTATACATTGTGGAGCTGAAGAAACTTTGAATCATTTGCTTTGATTTATATTAGTATGAGAATTGATATTGTCATCCTTTTCTGTGAAAATGCCGACTTTAATAAATCAATTTTTTTTTTTTTTGCAACACGTATGGAAATTTTTTAAGAAAGTTAGATTTACGAAAGAAAATATTTAAAAAGACAGATAGCCATATAGCCGAAAGCTATCATAAAAGATCATTTTCTAAAATATTTGAATACGTGTACTTTCTTTGAGTTGTTACAAGATATGAAACTTAGTTATGAAGTATTAAATGTTACATTTTCTAATCTAGATAAAAATTAATAAACAAAAATAAATAAATTTTCAGATATATGAATTAGTAACAATTTTTGTTACTGGGATTAGGAATTCGATATCAAATGAGTTGCTGACAACACATTTCAAATTTTAGCTTTTAGTTGTCTGATATTAGGAATCCTGGGATATTACAAGTCATGGGAAATTAAAAAAGAGGCGTTAAAAGGAAAACAAAGGGAATTTGTTTCCCCTCTTTTCTCAACGCCTTATATCTTTTATCATGTAATTTCACCTTTATTCGACCCGGTTTCCTTCTTTTAATAAAAATATTTTCGGAAGCTTTTGTCATGATTTCATGAGATATTTAATTCCTGAATCGCCTGTGCAATTTAATCCCACGGACGAACCCTATGAAAACAAGTATTTACAAAATGAACATGCCATCTTCACTTTATTCAAGTGCCTCGCATAGATATCTTAAGGTGCAGTAAAATTATTAAAAAGTAACCATTGGGTATTTTCTTTCTGATAACTAGAACAGATGTCTTAAGGCGCAATGAAATAAATAAATGTTTAACTACTGGGCGGTTTTTTTGATAGACGAATTCATTTAATGTATTTATAGAAACATTAAAAACTCAGTAAAAATTGAACAACTGACATGACAACTCGAATAGTATTAAATTTTCTGTTTCAAATTATTCAGGTGATTTCGAACTTACATTAAGGAAAAGGTTCGATTTAAGGAACGAAAGAAATTGATTTCGGAATTCGAGACGAAATTAAAATGAAATCCTAAAAGTGAATATTTGAAACCGGGAGTGGCGTGGCGTGGCGTGGCGTAGAGTAGCGGGGGAGGCAAAATTTTTAAATAAAAAATAATAATATCTTGTAATATTAAATCTTAACTGAAATTTTGAATGACTTCTTTTCCTATTTTTGTCATTTCATTTGGAATTTGACTGAAAGGTTTACTTGTATAATATCAGCTATATTCGGACAATACTGAATTTAATTTAGAGAAGAGAAGTAGAGTATCAGGAAAGACTTTAAGCTTGAACGAGTTCCACTAAGGACTTTCAAAGTTTTCAGAGTAAACGAGAATAAGTAAATTAAAATCTACCTACTTGGATCATTACATTTTATTGTGAAATCGAAGTTGAAAAATATTCTGCTTAACAATATGGTAATGTTCAGAATATTTTTCGCAATTGCCAACAGCAATACTAACTGTGAGAGAAGCTTTTCAACATTAAAGTTGATCAAAATGATTTTAGATCATCAATAATCACTTCAAAGTTGATCAATTCGTCTATTTTATCTATTATAAAGAAGTATGTTGTGCTATACACATTGATAGTCTAATAAGAGTCTTTGCTCTTAATAAAAATAGAAGAATAAAGTTTTAGACAAAGGTTAAGATTTTTTAAGAAAAATTATTATTTTTTCAATGCAAATATATATTGAAATAGAGTAATTTTAGCTCTTAATGGATGGTGATTTATGTTTTAAATTCTATTCGCTATTATTATGTAATAATAATTTAGTTTTGTTAACCCTATCATAAATGTGTATAAATCAATAATTGCCATATGTATACAACCCTTGGGTTTATTATAATAAAATGCATACACCATGTATAATATACAATAAAAAATTTATTCTTACCAAAATGTTCTTTAAAATTTAATAAAGTTTAGAGCTTTTTAGGTTTAAATACCTAAATAAAGAAACGGTAAATCTGGACTACACCCCAAGTGGTTGAAATCCACTTTACGCCATTGGAAATCGGTAAGATTTAAATTTTTGAATACATCACATTTTTTTAATACATTTTTGAATACATTTGAATACATCACAATTTCAGTGTATGATTTAATAAAAGGCGTTTAGACTTGTTTGTTAAAACCAGAGGTTAAATTTGTCTCTTAAAAGCGATCTCGAATATAATACACAGAACCAGTACATTTTCTCAAAACTCTTCAGTAGAAATACAATTTTGTGAAGATCACATAACGCAAAATTAATTAAAACGTTTCATTCCTTAAAACCATCTCATTTCTCCGTCCTAGGCATTTAGTACATTCTATTCTCGCAGGTCAAGATAATTCAGCGCAAGGATTAAATTAGAAATTTGTTAATCATGTTTGCGTCAGCGAAAGCTCACAACCAACTTTCCCCCTTCAGTTTCCCTGTACCTGTCGACAAATCTCTTGCCACGATTAATCTTTCACTTGTCCTGGAATGCTTCGTGTTTCTTGACATTCAGAAGTTACTGTATTTCTCTAAATAGCGGATCAGAGGGTTTGTTTCGAATCACCTTTATTGAGACTGCGACCTCAAAATATGGTGCTTCTGAGTGAAATAAATCACTCAGTAGTCATTAGTTTGTAGTTGGGATAACGATATGCGATCAAATGTTAACTAATATTAATCATAACCTTTTGTAAATTTAAGTAGAGACATTTGAAAAAGAAACTGCAAAATCTTTAATAATTGGGATTAAGATCTAAGGATCTTAAATCTTTTAATAATTGGGATTAGGTTCTTTTAAATATTAAGATTGTAAGAATTATATCATTGGATTTGAAAGCTCTAATATTTAATCTTTTATTTAAATTTATGGATCTGATGAATTTTTTTAATTGCTTAGGAGTGAAGATGCGGAATTTCTAGTGATAACAAACTAGAATTCTTATTTATGGTTAACTGCTCTGTTATCTTGAACTACTTTTAAAATAAATTCTTTTTCCGTATTGTTTAAAATATGAAATGTTATGCTTGCTGTTGTCAAGCGAAACTGCCGTCGAAGTTTGGGTTCAGGTATTATATATCATATAATATGCTTATTTGTTATATTATAGACTTTTAGTGCACTTGTGTAGTTATTTGTGGTGTATTATTAAAATATACTATCCGCCTTTGGCGACCCATTCGTTCACCCAGTTTATCGACTTTTTAGGTTGTTAAAGGATTAATTTGTTATTCGATATGACTGAAAAATCAGTATACTGCCAATTAATATATCTAATATTATGCAATAAAAGCGAAAGTGAAAATCCTACTACTGAATTAATGATTGATAAAAACCCGCGATTGAATGTTTTGATGTATAGTTTGAATTCCTTCATAGCACTTAGAAATATTTTTTCAGATAATGTATCAAATTGAATTAAAAATATTATTTATTTTAAAGGGGAAATTGTGCAGAAAGGAAGTTGATATCCTTAAAGAGATAATTTTTTAAATCTTAAGATAATGCAAAGATCTTTTTTGTAAGATAATTGTTTTAGAAAGTACGAATATCAATTTTCACTGGAAAGTCATAAAGAAACGGCTAGACTTAAAATTAATGTACGGTCGTCAAAATTGAAATACTTTGAAGCAATTTGTCGACAATTTTTAGCAATCTCTAAAAGCGATTTGTTATTATCTCTAGTGCCTATCCAAATAGCAGTTTTTAGGCGAATTTTTGGACGATTGGCACGATTTTGATGTGCTTGTCGGGAAACCTTTAATTAATCTTAAACCTTACCAAGATTACTTATCTCGAGATGGTTAAGCCTATTTTTGCGCTCGATTAAATTTTTTGTTTGAAGACTATTTTTTTTATTTCATTTATATTTTCTTTCCCCTGACTGAATTTACTTTTTGGTGAGATAGCGGAACATCTCCAGATTATTTCTAATAATATTTTGAAACTCTATTAATTGGCTGAGCGAAACGTTGGATTTAATGGACCTGTAAAAATATTCAATAAAAGAAGTACTTGAACTTCAATATGAGCAGTGAGGGATATAGCAACAAAGGCTGTTATCCCATAAGATATGAAAGAAGTAGTCATTAATTTGTATGATGGTTTGTTGATATTTGAATGTTGCCATTCCCACAATAAGTAATAAGTGCGATTTCTGTGCGTTTTTATATATAAAGATAATAACATTATTTTACTTTTGCCACTCTTCATGTATTGGAATGTTTGCTGCCTGGTGTGTTGATTGTATTTCATTTCAAGCAAAACTCTTTTTCATAATTTGGTGTTCGGCTTTCCCTCAACAGAATATTTTTCAGCTTGAAATTGTAACAGACATTAAAGAAGAGTTATTTTAATAACCTCGCACTTGATATGTTTATTCGCTCACAGGAGTTTTCTGAATGAAGTTGAAACCAGGACTTGAAAGAACTATTAAAAACCCAACTGTCTGCTTTATCTATCTTCTAATGGGGTCAATTCACGGTCACGTGTCAGGTACCAAACAAACCGTTTCTGTTCAATTTTCAACCGTTCTGCGCATGTCGGGATGTCTGCTGATAACGTTGATGAAACTATTGTTTAGTAAATGTTACGCTCGAAGATCAATTATTAAAAACTTTTGATTTTTTTTAAAGATATTATTTTGAATTATTTTCTCCAAATTTTCGTAGTTATATAATTTTATTTCTTATATTAAAATTTTAATTAGCATCTTCAATGTAATTATTGTTTTTTCATAATTAATTAATGTCGCTTTATTCTTTCCTTTCCCATATCCTCCCCTCCTTTTTTTTATCCAAAGGATACATTTTGACAAATGACTATGGCAGTATTTTTGAAAAATTACATATGTTCTTTTTTTACATATTATTTAAATATTATTGAATGTTAAATCTTATAAATATAGTTCTTTTCAACAACAACAAAAATAAATTATTACTCTTAGATAAGTTAATATTTTAAAGCTTACTAATAAAATTATTACATTTTTTTTCTGATGTAATGATTTTTATTAATATTGAGACTTTGATGTTTTCAGTTTGCTCAGAGGAAGGAACATGAAATTCAAATTAGTATATATTGAATAAATTATGTTTACAATTTCAAATTATGAAATATAAAAGGTATAGATACCTTTTTTTAAATCTATGCAACTTATGAAGTTATTTCATTTATTTGTAGAGATCATTAAAGGAAAACAGAGAGATTTATTTGTAGAATCATCTCTCAGTTATTTCATTTTAATTTGTAGAGATCATTAAAGGAAAACAAACAAAATTACAGTTTCATATTTTTTGCTTACACATTACAAAAAAAATAATAATAGATAGATAGATAAAATATATTTGATAACTATTTGAAAAAATGTGATCAAATGGATGTTTCAAATGTACTCACTAATTCAAAAAACTAAAAAACTATTTATCAACATTTATTTTTCTAGATACTTAGAAAAAATATAAACACAGTATGACAAGAATGTCAATGTAAATGATGAAATCAATTTTATTCAACAGAAACATTTTAAATACTAAACAACAGTTTTTTTTTATCATGAATAAAAACATTATGTTGAACAATATACTTTAAAAGCAGAACATTTATGAAATTTTATTTAAATGTTAAAGCTACATTAATAAAAATTACATTGAATGAATATCATAAAATAAAATATACAATACAATAAATTTAATAAACAAGAATGAGGTCATTATATATATATATATATATATATATATATATATATATATATATATATATATAGAGAGAGAGAGAGAGAGAGAGAGAGAGAAGTTAAATAGGATATAAAGATGAGTTAGAAGAAACACTTTTATGATTTTACAGAATTTTATAATTCAAAATTGATATGTTAAAAAAATAGAAAAAAAAAATTAGACATGCATGTAGCAATGAAGTTGGGAATAAAAATTATATAATAAATGCTGATATGGAAATTGATTTTCAATAAAAAGACCTGTGTTTATTAAAACAGAAATCACTGAGGTGCACAATGGTATAGCATGATATTATGATAAAAGTCAATTTCAGTTTAAATACAATAAACTATTGACATTTCATTTTTAACAATAGAAAAGTTGTTTGATATAAATTCACTTTGAATCCATCACAAATCTGCAAATGTAATTAGAAAACTAGTAATAATGCTTTCTGGAGCCATACATTTTGCTGTTTTGTTATTAGACATGATTACCCAGCAATAACTGAATAACATGAATTACTAAAAGATAAAGAAAACTTTAAGGTTCATAATAAGAAAGTAAAACCTCATAATGCATTTTATTATAATGCCAAAAACTAAAAATCAAATGTAAAAATTATTTGACGTTAATTAATGGTTTTTATACTTAACTAATTTATATACTTAATTAAATGACATGGGTTTTCAAAACTTAAATATATATATTTCTTATATATAGCACTCAATTTATCAAATTAAGAGCACATTTAATAAAATACATCAATTATATATATATTGTAACAGTCAATAAGAAAATTCAATTTACAGTAGTTAGTAAAGATTTTACTTACTAAATAAATCTTTAAGAAATTTATTCACTTCCACCTAAGTTTAGCATTATAGCAGTTGTTATTTTTGTAGCAGAAGTTTGTTTACTTACATTAATTAAATTTAGATAAGATTTTTTAGAAAATGCAATGTAATATTCATGTAAACATTTTAAAACCTTCTACGCATATTCAAAATTATCAGAAATTTCATCAAATGTGAATTAGAAATGCTCTCACGATTTTGTTTGATTGTTTTTGTTGGCAAATCGCTTACCGATTTCTTTTTTTTCGAAGAATTTTTCTAAAAAATTACTGAAACATTTACGATTACTGGAATTCCATTTACGATTTAATAAATGAACACACACTGAATGAATTCTTCAAAATGATCGAAGCTTATCACCGACTTCGAAGGCTTGAAAAAATCTATACTAAAGGTACCAACCCTAGGCAGTATTGTTGAAAGGAAAATAAGAAAACATTTTATCATGACAGTCACTCTTGTGTTTCGCATAAAGCATCCATCAGCACACCAGTATTTCCTCTTTTAACACATAATAAGAGGAAAGAAAATGACTCAAAAATTATAACTTCAAATGTAAACAAAAAAATCCGCTTCATACTCGGCGGAAAACGTTAATGGCAGACTAATCGACGAAAGCGGTGCGGATGAAACTTAAATGCCATGCGCGGATAGCTCATGACATGTGACTTTTAAGTCACATGAATTGACCCCATTGTGCGTTTCTTTGCACAGCTCTACAACTTTACTTTTTTTATGTAAACACGCAGATAATAAACATAATCCTTTTTTTTTCGTAGCTTAAAACAATGAAGAAAATCACGTAATTAAATATTTTAAGGAGCTATGAAAACGGTTTGAATTTTACTACAAAAATAAAAAGTATTGTTGAAAAATTATGCATTTTTTTCTAACTACGAGGTTAATATTAAGTTACGAGTTATGCAAAAATATCAAATGACTAATGATTATAAAAATATAAGAAACATTTATTGTAATCTACAGTGAAGAACGAACATTGTGATTTATTTCAAGTCTTGTTTATGATTGCGCATTTTTATTATTTTTTATAGAATTATCACAACACAATTAACAAGGACAAAATTTAATCTTTTATTTCAAAAATAAATGAGAATCTTTCACAAATAATCGTTAAAATTCTGGAAACAAATTGGGGAAAACTAACTGAGGTATTAAAATAAAACTTTTTTAATTTTAAAACGGTGTAAGAATAATTTATCATGCAATAAAATGTTCAACCCCCCCCCCTCCCCAAGAATTTCAATGAATATTTGTTTAAAATTTCAAAAAAAGAAACTGCATGGAGGTGAAATTTCTCAAACACCAAAATACATTTCTCCAAACTTGATAACAGTCTGGTCTGATGAATGCTAAAACATGAACACACTCCTTTATTATAGGTAGAAAATTTCTTATTCCAGAATTTGTACGACGCGTTATTAAAAAATAGCCAAAAGACATTTGTAATTTAAAAATTCAGAAAAAAGGAAATATTAAAGAAAACCCCCTTAAAATATGTAAAATATACTAAACGCATCCTATTTATTGCTTTTCATGAAATTTGCAATAAACCTATAACATCGACTGTGGTTTATTGATGGTCAGAAGTTCACTACTTTACAATGCTACTAACGTTTTAAATTAATTTTGGAAAGCGTTAACAAATGTTTTTTACTTAAAGAAAGAGATTCTTAAGTGAATTTAAAGACCCATATTTCTGTTTTTCAGATTATAATATCACCTTTTATTAATGTCAACGTTTTTAGGCTATGTATTTTTTAACTATGCATAATTAATAGGTTAAATGAACAGAACTTTTTTTTTTTCATATTTCCTCAATTAATAATCTGTGCTAAAAAATGTGCAGTTTCAGTTAAAGGTCTTTGGAATGTGTTCTGCAAGTCGCCAGTGAGAGCTTTTATTAGAAAAACTCCTTTATGAAAAAAAAAAAAAAAAAAAAAAAAAAAGAAAGCGAGAGAGGGAGGGAGAATGAAATATTTAAGTTACATTTCACTATGTGGAGAAACAAAATAATTCATTATTTCTAAACTGCCTATTCGAAACAGTTTCCTGTCCGAAAATGTTTTCGAAATCATAAAAGAATAAATAGCATCAAGGTAAAACAAGATTTTTTGTGTCAATTATCACAAATCATTTTTTTGAGAATATTTTACAACAACCACCCTTTTCAAGAGAAATTGTGTTATAAAACGAATTTCGTAATCTGCTTTTACGTAGTAAAACATATTTCTTTACCATTTGGTATCGATATAAACCTAGTTTTAAGAGGTTAATAGTTCTTAAATGTTTAGTTCGAAATTCATAACTGTTGTTTGATAAAACTAACAGTTTAATGGAAATAAAGACCCGAAATTAACGCAAGATTTGAATTTTCCATCATTCATGCACTAAAGTGTTAACAAGCCTATTAAAAAAACCTTTTGATAGATGACAATTCAGGGTTAGTAAAAATGAAGCGTTGCACGATAGAATAACGTATTTTCACTGTTGAACAATACTTAAAAATTAATGAAAGTCTGGCGACCACAATTCGAAAATTTGAGATCGTGTGATTTAACACAATTGGATTTCTTTTTTATGGGGCTATTTCAAAACAAAGGACTATGCCATCAATCCCAAAACCACGCGCGCATTGAAGGAGGAAATTCAACGTTGCATCAACGAAATTCAGCCACATTTATGCAAAATGATCATGGAAAATTTCGACAAAAGAATGCTTATGTGCCAGAAAAGCCATGGAAGCCATTTGCTTTATGTGTTATTCCATACATAACCCTATCCTGTATACTTTACAATTCAATAAAAATACAACAATTTAAAGGAAAAAAATGGTAATTTTTATTTAATTCAAATCTTGTGTTAATACGTTGTTCTAACGTATAACGCTCCGTTTTTACTAACCCTAATATATCAGCTGCCAAATAATTTTTTTTATATGTTTGCCAACGCTTTACTGAAAGAGTGCTAGCAAATTCGAACCTTTCATTAATTTTGGGGTGCTCTTTATATATTCGTGCATAAATAAAGGGCATTTTCTAATTTTTACTAATTTTGGTAAAGTATTTTAATATTCAGTATTCTGAGCTATGTATCTTCATATGAAGAAATTTACTAAGAAGCATAGATTATTAGCATACTAATCACATATTTAGCAAACTCATTTAATCATCAATATAGTTTTTTTTCTAAGTCGAAATGTCTAAAGCAAAAGAAACCTGAATTTAATTTTGAGGAGAAAATTGCAAAATATAAAGTTAGGTATTAAAATAATATCACATCAATATGTATGCTGGATAAAATAATAATAAAATTTACTGAAAAATTGAATAAAA